>NT_177947.1:189134-397140 GCF_000188095.3 Bombus impatiens | reverse complement strand
TATATGTTATAATCCAACTGCAGATTTTCCTGCATTTATAGGATATTTGTAGATGCAAAAATGTACAGAATGCAGATAATTTGCAAAGATATATGAAATATCAAAAATATAGTACTCTCTATAATATCTAGTAAGTGGAACCATTTTCTACCTATATTTCATTTCTTTAACTATATTCATAAAGATATAAATTTGCATATACATCAGATCAGTTGTAATACTAAATGATATTAGTCACGTACCAAACGGTGGGAATCGAAATTGTTCAGAAGCATTAAAATTCTTGATGGTACGAAGATTAAATCAACCCTGGATTAATATCGATATCTGTGTTAGAAGTAAGTTTCAGTCCATGGAAATCAATTGCGAGTACTTGTCGCGGCGAATTGCTTGAACATGGAAATTGATGGCTAGCCAATTTACCGATACAACTAAAAAATGAGCAGAAGAGTGATTTTGTCACTTCTGATTTAAATGTATAATAATTATGTGTTATCATATCATTATAATTGTAATTATTATAATAATATTATATGTGCAATAATTATTCTCGACCCTTTACGATACTCATTTCTTTAAATTAATTTCCCATTCTGCTGTAAAAGTACGTGTAATTATAAAAATATTATTTACACATGAAACAGAGAAAAATACTTTTCCTAAGGAAATAGCAGCATAAAGATTCTCTTTACAAAACACTCAAAATAATTGAAATAGTTTCAAGTTACAAAGAAGCATATAAAAAAGCGATTGGCACGAGAAGACATTAGTTTTAGATTCAACTATTCAAACAAAATAATATCAAATCATATATTTGCTAATTTCTTTAGTGAATCGTAATTATACTATATCTGTTATCAGAGAAAAATATCAAGAAGATCGTTCGGAATCATTCGTTTGATACAGGAAATACCTTCGATTCAAGAAATTCCTACGTTTACCATTTTTACACAGTTTTAGATTGCCTTTGCAAAATTTCTGGAAATCGTTCTGCTGGTGGAATTCTTAAATAGAAATGCTCAAATAGTCGACATTTCGTCACATTAATGATGCAAGAGAAAATATCAAGAATGTGTTAAATGTCACTTCCATTTCTCTAGACATTCACCGTGCGCGTAATACAGCTTCTTGTTCGTGGAGGTAAAGCCCCATAACATAGAATTCCAGCTTTCTTAGCCGATGGGGACAAGTTTTGTGCTTGCAAGCACGTAACTACGAGTACGTGATATCCGTGACAGGAACGTGCACAAAACGTGTCACCAATTTTGACAAGTTTCTTGAACGTTTTACGGTTATATACTTGGTGAGAAATTGCCTTCTTATAAAGACGATGTTCTATCGAAAATATGTTTGAAGTGACACTAATTTCAAGTACCTGGCGAAGGAATTTAACGATGATATAAATTTACTAGGAAATCGTACTAGATTAATTGACAAACTTATCAAAGAGTATAGTTCCTTTCATCAAGAATCAGTTTTACTAATATTCTACGAAACAGTAAAAAAGTTCAACTGATGGAATTGGTCAATATATTGGCAACAGAACAAAAAGTAACGCGAGAGGAAATTTTCGGATAGCTCTATTCGAGTCTGCACGAAGATATTGTATTTTTTATTTCACACGATGACACGAGAGCGTTAATCCGAAAGACAGATACTGTCGAACAGTCAGATCGAATCGACAATTTGCAAATTGAAAATGAAACTAGGGATAACAAAAATGGTGCGTTTTGTGCGCAAACTTCGTGCAACATTAACAAAGATGAAATGAAAGGAACTACAGTTACATTTACTTCCCTCTAAAGTGAATTTAATTGAAAGTAATTTGTCTCAAAGAGAAATTAATTAGATCTAGCGAAAGTTGAATTATTCACTTTGCGATAGTTCACGTGCGTTACGCTCAAATTATTGCGCGTGTCGCACCGAAGGCGAAGATTGAAATATTTTTGAATATTTAACACAATAATTAAAATTCATTCATTCAACTACTCTAAGCCCTCCATAAAATTAGAAAATGATGCAACGAGATTTTCTTCAATTCTCCGTGAAACAGATATTTTCTGAGCAATCCGCCTTAATTGACACTGCTGTACCAAATTTTATTTTTGCAACAAATTAACTGTTATTCGTTTCTTTTTCTTTGCAAATTCATTTTAGAGTAAATACTATTACGATACAAATTCTGATAAATGAGATATATTCTTTTGCAGTAAGAAGTTACTATACGATAAAAGGTTCGCTTTTCAAAATGAAATAAAAAAGACATAAAAATTTGTGTTTTTGGCTTTTAATTTGTGTAAAATACAATAATTATCTATTTTGTCTTTGCGATATATTTATTTTATAAAATTACTCGAATACTTTACTTTAATTGCATTATGTCACTGAACATTTTCGACAGACAAATTGACTGCTAGATTTAAAAAGCGACAGAAACGTACTATCGTGATCGTTCAATTTAACAGTCTCTCTCGCAAACGGGTCGCATTTTTTACGGTCCTGTGTTACGCATGTGAAGGGAAATTAAGGTAAATTTGCTGGGACTGCTCAGTCAACGTGTAAAATGAGAATGAATCTCGCCTCGAACTGGTTTCATTCGATTCACTTGCAAATTAACGTCAATCAGTGCTTTTTAGTCGACACTTGATTTCCGTAACAATAATTACAATCCGCACTGAACCAGCGTATAATACGCGGAGGAAAAATAAGATAATATTATTTCAAAATGAAATATTATACACATATGAAGAAAGAAGAAACTGTAACTAAACTCAAGAATATAATTGTATAATTATATAAGACATATAATTATATAAAAATAAGTGAAAGATATTTAAGATTCTATTCCTACCTGATTATCTTCTTTTTAATTGTAATACCAAGATTGTCATCAAATTATAAAATATAAATGAAAAATTCTGGTAAGAAGAATCTTTATTTGAGGCCACCAGGAGAAAAAAGATAAAAAATATATATATAGTAAACAAAATTAAAGTCGTGTCATCAGCTTGGTTCAGAAGTAATTTCGCAGTCTTTTTCGCGTTATACCACAGCAGACAAGATCTTTTAATACCATTAATGAGATTTAATAACGTCGATGCTGTGTAGCTCTCGCGAACGGCAAGTTAATTACTTTCAAGCCAATTACATTTTATATTCGAGTGCGACGAGATACGTGGCTTGCCTTAGCTTTGAATCGAAGCATCCTTTTAGTATCTAACTGACACGTTTTTACACTGCATGCATTAAAAGCTAAATTCAAAAAATGAAAATTTATAATCTAAAGACGACGCAAATGTTCACTATACAGAGTGTTCGATAAGTGGGTAAACAGTTCTGGAAGGACAGAACCATTTCGACAGCCAAAGAGAAATGTTAGGAGAATTGTATAAAGTTGGAATTAATTGTAGACTTAGTATAGGTTTAATTGTCAATAACAAAAAACAAAGCTGGAAACGCAATTCCTTTATTCTTGATTTTCATCTTGTTTTAGCTTCAAGCATCAAAAGAAAAATTAAGAATAATTGCATAAAAACCACATATGGATGAGTTAAAAAAATTTCATGGGAAATCAATAGAAATTAGGTAGCTCATTCCCTAACAAAGTATATGCTTAATTACTTGGACTACGTTGTTACGGTTTCCAGTCAGACGCAATAAGGGCATACCATCTGGGAGCTTTAATCAAAAGTCGAGCTCTCGAAAGACTTTGCAACAAATTCCTGCAACTTTGATTTAACAAGCTTTGCCGATCTTCGAGTAGGAAGTCGACTCGAATCTCTACGTAGGCGTATCAAGAACTCCTCATCTTCTCGAATCAGAACTGTCGTTTATTCAATGTCGAGTTCCTCTGTGTTCAATGCATGTTCGTACACCAGTATTTTTATTCTCTTTTATCATGTTGCAAAGATATTACCACTTATTTTTGTTGTACATTTTTGCACATCGCAATCGGATAACTATGTCGTACAAGATTAAACTACCACGCTCAGTTTTATTAAATTCTTGTTCATTGTTACGTCTACAGATACGAACCAAAATAGGAATTATTTTGTAGCCAACATTTCAAGTAGTATATGTAGTTATATCTTTTTTTAATTTAACAAAACTCGCCTCTCTCTTTCTGCGAGAAATTTGCGAAATAAGAATTTATTTATAATTTCTAGCAGTATTGCGAAACAAAAAAATATTGCTTGAATACATCAAATTGTTTGAAATAAACAATTAATATTTTTTATTTGGAAACATATTATACAAGAAACAATTATTAAGAAATAGGAAAATTATCAGGTATTACCATAATACTTGAGCGATACTTATTCAGAGCTCAAGTCAAAAATAGGTGAAATTTTTCTTTATCGCGATTTGATTATTTTACTAAAACATTCGAAAGGTTAATTTGAATTACCATTACGAGTCTTAGATACATCACAGTTTGTGTTATAATACTTTATTGATAACATAACCCGAAAAAAATTGATCCTATGACAGAAACATTAGCGATGAATAACTTTTCTAATTACGAATAAGAATAATCAATCACCATAAATTAACTACCTTAAAAGAATGTATAAATGAATAAAGTATAAAAATATAAAAATATAAAACAAAATGAAAGAAAAGATAGAAAATAACATATAAATTTTTATATATGGACTATATGAAGTGTAGTTTTTGGAGGAATGAATCAATTTATTATAACATATGTAAAACGATAGCTTAATCAGTCTAATACTAAAAAGCAAACCTAAAACTAAAAAGCAACATTCGGAATCCAATATTAGCTGCTTCGAGCTATCCGTCACTACCATCTGTGTTAAATCTATGATTGTCGCTGCCATTCCGAGACTATAAATTTAATATGACTATATGAATACATCGTTTGACTATATATGACTAATTATATAAATACATTCGATTGTAATTGATTTTCTTATCATCTATCGAGCGGGCATTATTGTCTTGGATAAGATCTTTAGCGTCGAGATAAATGAACGCTTGGGCGGCAGAAAACTGGATTTACAAGCGTGCTCAAAATATAGTTCTTGAGGATGTATAAATCTTTGTGTTGATTAGACTATTGTTTGGAACCATACGGATTCCCGCCTAATGGAAGTGACATAATCCAACCGTATCCTCTGACTATTAATGTACAGGGTGTCCTATAAACGTATATCCTATTTCACTTTGTTTTCGAGTTATAGCAGGTCTTCCTTTACAATAAAACATCAACGTATGAAAATCACTGACGACATAAAAACATTTGATCAAAAAATTAAACAAAGTTTCTAGTAAATATGAACCACATCTGCACAACTGGAAAGAGCAAAATAGTCATTGAAGAGGCATCTGCATTTATTCTTGGATACCTGTATATCGTCAATATCTCAAAGCTTTCAACTAAAAGGATCAATACGTATTGTCCATATAATATTGTCGACATTTATTGACGAATCGCGTTTTCGTTGAGAATTTTGAAATGTTGACAATATCATTGACTGTCTGAAGGCACCCTGGGACACTAACATGGTGTTTCATAAAATTTAGCAAAAAAAGATCCGTGAAAATACCTCTTAACAGATTCTTCACGCTACAAATAACGCAACTTGAAGCACGACAATCGCGTAGTTCGCTCATAGTAAACGTAATTTCGCACTATTTCCCTCTTCGTGCGCCGTTTTCAACAGAGGAAATGGATTGCGTGGTAATTAGAGCGAGAACATTTTTTCCATGCGCACACCGTGGCCGACGCTTCGTATTTCACATAGAAAATCCCTCATTTTCCATCAGATTAAGGCCAGCTACGTGCCAGTTCTGTTTCACGTTTCGCCCCTGATGTTCCATCATATACGTGGCCGTAATTCGTCCACCATCGTGAATCTGGTCCAGACTATAATACAACCGTCTCTCCTCAAATCCGCGCGAAATTACACCGGTACGAACAAAAAAAAAAGGGAAATACATGAATGGGTGAGGGTAGCCGCGTAACAATGCGATCAAAACGAGATACGTGACCGAGAGCAGAATCGCAAAAGGGTGAACTGACGCTTGAACGCGACGATTTCGAGAAATACCGATGGGTGGAAAATTTTCAAACGATTCGATCGATGTTGTTGCCCCTTGTTTGCTAGTCCAGTTGAAACCGACCTCGATTATTTAACAAATTGGCTGTCATGTTGCTGATTCACGTTTGTTACAGTGCATTATTTGCAATAACTAAAATAAGATAAGTTTCATGAACTAAAAGATTTTCAACGATGTAAATGACTCGGATAAGATTTTCTGAAGTAAGTGTGCAAAGACAATATAATATTTCGAAAAAATTAAACGTTACGATGCAGTATATTTGTAATACATTGTTGTATATTTATGAAATGCAATTACGATTATGGAATAAAGAAAGTGTATGAAATATGGTTGATGATCAAGATATAACGTAATTTCCCGAGATTAAAAAGTTTGATGAGTGCGCAGGACGATCAAAATAAAATACAAGTTAGATGGATTAAAAAGTTTGACGAAGATCAAACTACGATATAACTTGGAAAGATTAAAGAGATGTAGAGTGCACAGTGCACACTCTGATCAAAATACAGTTCATCTTTGAAAACTTGAAGTTTGACGGATGCGCGGAAAATTTAAACTAAAGTACAACCTCTTGAAACGATATAATTATCTCTAAACGAATATGTAAATTTACGATCTCACAGTTGCATAAAAATTACGACGTGTTTAGAAAATCTATTCAGATCAGTTATTTTTGATCAAAAATAGTGAAACTTCTCTAATTTTTCTCTCATATCTATCACTTATGGGAAAAACACTGTAAATTAACAGCGTGAATACTCTGCATAATATTATCTATTAATTGTTTTTGTCAAATATAATTCCATTTCATAAGATTATAGAGTTTCTTCGTAGCTATCTATTACACCTTTTTTCATCAGCTACTGTATCTGTATTGTCTGCTGTAATGTCTAATAATTGCATAATGCACACAATGTTCGGCCTCAATGCTAAATACATCAAGATCAATATGAATTACCACGCGTGCAGTACGAACCATGCAATTTGCAGAATCAATATCTGGCCAGTGCATTAGCCAATGCCATAGCTCATAATATCCACATTAATCTGACGAGGTAGGTTCTTGAGTATAGAAACATATCGGTGTCCATCTTAATGCAAGAAGTCGATCTTTAAGAGTATCAGGGAATCACAGAGGAAATAAAAGTTCTGGTTAAGCAAATCCAAATTTATTACTCCTGATCGTTCTATCTCTGTGCTTCGTGCGATGTATCGCCCCCCTCGCTTTGTGAATTTCTCAACGGAACATTTAAATGCATTGAAAATTTATTGGTCGACGAATCTGATGGAATGTGCGCCCGTCGATCATTTCCGATGTACGAACAAGATAGATCGAAGCGTTGAAATTTTTGAGAAATTGCGAATTGCTGTTTGTTTAGAAATTGAAACGTAGAGAAATTTATAATTTACTAGAAGAAACACGAAGGCAAGAAGAAGAAGGGCGACTTGCGAGGAATCAAACTGAAACGTTTACAAAATATTCTTTCAATTCCTTCGAGAGGATTACATTGAATAATTTTGCTTCCTGAGTGGAAGAAGAATTGATCGAAGATTTCCCTTTTTTTCTAATTGAAGAGATGAATAAAGTTTTTCAGAATTTGAAGTAAGTACAATCTTGCCCAAGGTGCTTCAATGAAGGTAAATTTTAAAATAAAGTAAAATTGAATACGGTAGATCCTCATTGATCCGAACAGTTCGAGGATAAAGCAGTTCGTATTAGAACAATATTACAATGTAATAAAAAATTCATAAATTCTAAAGCTAAAATTCAAATTTACAGAATATCGCTAAAGAATGAAGAAATTACTGAGAGTATGACATATTAATGTACGAAACTTAAAGCGAATATTTTGTACACTTCCTCCTTTTTACTTGCATCTCGCAGCTTAATGTAAAATTGTAACATGTTAATTTTTCCCCTTTTCTTAATACTTCTCTTCCTCTACTCATGACGTCGTCCTAGCGTTTCGACATTTCCACCATGATTCTCATTTTGCTCACGAAGACCACCGTCATTAGGTATTCCTGTAGACTCGATATCTCGCGAACTCTTGGCTTGCCGTGTTCCGCAGAAAGGTAGGTCTCAACTAATCACGTTGACCGACCACTCAAGAATACATAATGGTGCCGAACATTCATTTTCATGGCTCATCAGTGTCGATCGCGTATCACCCACGACAAAAGACCGGCGAGAAAACTTTACGATAAAAACTGAAGAGAAATTTTCACGACTTCGTTAGCGTCGATCGTGTTCTCATTGAGAAATCGAAAACTGAAAAGGAATTTCCTCAGCGGATGGTAGTGCAGACGTTAGTTCGGTTCATGGAAAACAAATGGAATTGGTGTTCCGTTGAATCGGATGATGAGATTTGCCATGGGAAAGACAAACTCGATATTCTACAATGCGATGGAGATGGACAGACGGACACAGAGTAAAATGAGTGAATGTGATCGCGTGCGTGCGAAATTACGTTAGTGGAAGGATGCTGGAAAATTGAAAGAGTGAGAGATAAAAGGAAGGGAAAGGGTGTGTGCGAAAAAAAGAGGGAGAATGGACGATCAATTTTTATTATTTGACCTGTTAACGATTCCCATTGAAGAATCAAAGGTTAGAGCGAGCTCTTGTATATGGAAACGTTGAATAGAAGGCTTTAATACAATATGCCGGATACTTGAAGCGAGATGGTAGAAAATAAAAGAGTTTCACTAGCAAACGATCGAAATCCACATCAAAAAAAGAAAGCAATTTAGTTACGCTTTTCTTCTCGGACGGTATTATAGAGTAATTCGGGTCATTTGAAAGAGAGAGAGAGAGAAAGAGAGAGAGAAGAGAGAGAGAGAGAGAGATGCTTTCGGCATGTTACTCTACGTAGATTGTTTACAATGAGGGAGAAATACTGTCGCCTCGTAACCTTGTGCATTTACATTTACAACCGAAAGACAAAATTTTCTTAACCCCTTGCCTTACAATCTTTTCATTTTTAGTAATTGTTATCTGTTCACAATTGCAATGTTATATTAAATATAAAGTATGAACAAATTATACCCAATTACGTATTGTGGTTATGCATTAATCGTCAGACAGAAAAATTGAAATTAAAGTTGGAGTCTAAACTAGAAATTTATTAAGAAATAATAAAATCTCCTTTTGCTGTATTGAAATCATAATTCGTACACGAGTATACCACAGTATTATGAGGCAAGAGATTGGGCGATTTTCTGACATTATTTTCGGCTTAAATTGTGTAATCATTATGAACGTAGAATCACGCGATCCGAGTTTAAGGGGAGTCGTTAATCTTCCTTGGATATTTAGAAATATTTTGATTTCTCTGCACTGCATGATATTAAACATGACAGTTTAGTATTTTGTATATACAGAATATACAAATAAAAAATTGGACTTTGATTTGTGAGTAATTAATATTATAAATAGTACACTAAATTCAGATTTTTATATTCAGTATCTTAGAAATTTTAACGCACCTTTTGTCGTAGATTCGTTCGATTATCAAAGCACATTTAAGACGTAGAATTATATTCATGGCTAAGTTCTATATATTAATTAGCAAAGAAATATGAATATCACACAAACAATGTTTATTGCAATATTAATGACTTAAAATAAATAGCATGGTCGCACAAGTTTACTGTAACAGCACAATTAGTATAACTACGTTATACTAATCAAAAGGAAGATTAATGAGTCGTATTTATCAAATAATGTGTATTCTGACAACGAAAGCATTAAACATTCTCCCTAATTTATTGCAGCATATGCGATAATTGTAGTTGGAACCAAAATCTTTGACTGTTTAAAATTATTCAATCGTGCTATGTATTTTGTCATGAGATCAAGTATGTTTGAGTGTTTAGCAGAAGTCTTTGACCAACTAACAAATTATAAATTAATAGAAGGATATCTGATTTCATAGTTATTCGATGATTATTCTTTAAAAAGTATAAATGATAATATCAAAATTATGAATATTTTGTGCGATTAATTGCTATCTTGATAACGCAAATAATTTTTTACATGTATTTTATATTTTTGTAAATTTCTTTTCAGTATTTCAGGAAGTTAGTTATTATTTCCGGTTTATCCCTAATTATTCCTTATATAGTCTGTACTTTGATTCCAATATTCATTAACTCTAATATCAACGTTAATAAACTAATCAACACCATTTTCATTGTTAACTGGTTATAAGTGTACGTGTCTTAAATCCAAGTTATCAAAAGAACATCCAACAACTGTTGAAGTCGCTCGAATGGTTGTCGTTCGCATGTACGAAAACAAAATCACGTATCTAAAAATATTTGCAGAAACCTAACATAAACGATCAAAGGCATTGATCCCAACTATATCTACGAAAACATACACACAAAGAAAGAAGAACGTGAGGGTATGTGTGTGAGCGTAACATCTCGACGAAACCACTATGCTAGTGAGAGTGAAAGTTTGTGCGATTGTTGAAAGGTGACGCTGAAAAGTGGTGGTGAAACAAAAAAGCGAGCGAAGAAAGGAAAACCGAGAGAAAGGTGGAGAATGAGTGAAAAAAAATGGAGAGAAATGGGAAGAAAGGAAAAATGAGACGGAAGAAAGAAAAAATGGGAGGAAAGAGAGGAAAAATAAGAGGGAAGAACGAAAGAAAGCGAGGAATTCCCGCGAAGTCGAGCGAATGGGGCTAAACGAGAGGGAGAGAAAGAGAGTGAGAGAGGCAACCCGTCGGGGTTCTGTCTTCTTCGCAGGTTATCGGAGCTGTACCGTCGAGGCACCTTCTCGAGCCACGGAGAGTCTTTGGAGAAGGACGCCCCGGAACTGAGCGCAACCTCAACGACCTCGGAATCCTTGGAGAGCAATGGCCTCGATACAGAGATACCAGCTGCAGCCAGGAGACCCCGTAGTACAAGGGGCTCGCAAAAATGGAGTAACGTACGCGCCGTCATGGCGCTATATTCCTCCCTACGCAAGATCAAGAGGTACTCCCGTCATTGCTCGATATGGACGGTAACCTCTGAATTGCACTCTCACCCGTCACTCTGCAAACTCGTTTTACACGCCACTATCCACTCTGACACGTGTACATTGCTGTACATACATGATGGTATACAGTGGCTCACGCAAGTATTCGAACACTTGCCATGGAATTTCTTTTGTATGTTAGATTGTGTAATGTGTTCTTAGAAGAAAGTCTCTCTCGAACTTTATTAATCAAAGTCGGATTACATTAATGTTTTCTTAAAAGAGCACGTCGAATCTTGTTACTTTTTGCGTAAGGTCTATCTATAATCAAGATGTAAGTTTTAATTTTTATAACATTTTTCGAGGTATATGCATTAACGAACGGCGAGTATAGTTTTACTCAACTTAATATTACGTGCATTATACGAAATTGTGTGAAACTTTGTTAGCACTTTTATGGGACACGACTATCATGACTGTAATAGTACAATTCGAAACTAATGGAAAAATATATATAGAAGCTGCGAGATACCTGCTGCAAATACACGTCTAGTGAAAAACGAATGTACGTCGTGGATAGCAATCTGAAACAATTAATGTTGATAAAGATGATCTGACCAAATATTTTGGATTACTAATACAGCGAATACTTGACTGTTCAAATACCTTGGTAATTTGTGTGAAGTGTATGCTTCCAGTATATACATTTTGCATTTTTCACCAGCGCAGCATCGAAGTTACGAATGAATTAGGTTGCTGAAGGTTATATTTTGTAACTTCTATATATATTTTCAATTTCGTTCCAAATTTTACCAATGTAGTTGCGATAGTCGTGTTTTGTTACAATGCTAATGAAATTTTAAAATGTTTCGTATAATATATACGTAAAAAGTTTCTAGGAGTATGCAAACATGTTCGTGAGTCACTGTGCATAGCACACACAGACGGTACATTTTTACGAACTCGTAGCTACTTACACGGAAGACAATATAGCTATTGCTCGTGGGTTACAGTTCAATCGTGGACTCTAAGGGATGGCTGCATTTCTCAGCAGAGGTCACGAGATTTAATAAAGAAAGTTTTGGATAAAAGTGTACATTTAAACGTCCAAGTATCGTATGTAGAGAAGAGATACGTCTGTGGTCATTGAGTAGATTGATTAAGACTGCTGCGGTGTCCGAATTTCTGTTTCAAGCTTATTTTCATCTCAACGAATAGGAAGATTCTCGATGTTTCGAGGAAAAGTTTAACACAAATCTTTAATGAAAATCGCATATATTAACAATCATCCCTTCATATTTTTCTGAAGCTTGGAAAGGTAAACTTTTTGGAATAAGAAATCGTGTTTGGACTTTGCACTTGCATTTTGAGCCCAAAATGCTTATTCCGAAAAGCCAATATCAAAATATCTCAGCATAGTGAATTTTTGAAATCCAAAATGGTTAGAGAACGTAGCAGAATTAAACCTTAGATTAAGAATTATAGAATGTATTCATTATATGTCTTGTATTAGGTATATTGTATATAATATTTTCAGATTCTAAATTACTAGTATAGTATAGTAACACTATATACGCTGTAAAATTTCCTACTGGCTCATTAAACTTAGACAATTAATCACGAAAGTTTCTCATTTAATTCACTCGGCAGTTTCTATCTTTTCGTTAATCTTGTTGCAAGATAAATCTACGATCAAATAAACTTTTTCTGGTGTATCTTTGGTGAGAGCTTTTAACGTAAATTTCCAACTGTGTTAACAACGGTTACCTGTTCTTGTTACTATTTTGCAATTTTGCAACTATTTTATGCCATGCATAATGACATGTAACTTGGGAATTGTTATACATAACAGTTACTTATATTCTTTATTTATTTTTCGATTTCCTCCGTAAATATATTTCCTATTCGAATGTCACTGGTTTTATAAGCGTTGGAAGTCTTTCTACTAATTTAGGAGAATTTTCTTAATCTAACTTGTCAGTCGGAAATTAAAAAGCCTAAAGATGAAGAACTCGTCAACCAACGAAACGGTTCTACAAGATTTTACAATTACAAACGTCAGTGTTTCTATCGCGTATTATCTTTTAGAAATGAATCTAATCGCATCATTCTAATTTCCACTATATTTCGCAATCAAACTAACTCTTATCAGAAATATGTAAACGTTCGGATACTTTTAAACTCCTTAAGTGCTGGTGGCCTCCTCAATGTTATCTGTTAGTAAAATATATCTATACGCAGCGTCAGATGTCTCGTCACCCATCCGCAATATGTTAACAAATATTGCGCAATAACAGAGTCCACGTGTTAACTGTAACCCAAACAGCCACCCACGCACGAGCAGCGTACGTCTTTCTCTCTCTTCCGGATGCTAGGAGAGTGACATACGTTCATATATACACGCGCCACTCGGCCTCGTTCACGACATAAATCTCGCCAGGAATTCAACAGCGCGGAAGCCAATAAACGCGAGAGCCAACGAAACGAGTCGTTTGCCTCGAAAATGGAAAAGGAACGGCTAACCAGGCTGTCTTATTTTGTTTTTCCTTCGATCCACAGTCAACTCTTGCCGCTTTGATATTACACGGTGCCATTTTAACGGGGAATTCCGGCTAAGTCACCGTATTCCCCGCGATCTCCCCTAGGACCGGTTTCGAGAGCCTTTAATCCTTTCTGCAAGATTTCTTGAACGTTCCTTGTTACTTAGAATACCGGCATTTAACGTTAATTGGAATATCGTGTGCTCTCAAGTCTCTCCCTTTATGTCTTGTTCAGGGTTTTGCCTTTGTCCCTCGATTAAAGGATTTCATTCGTCTTTTCGTGCAGCTTTCACTCATTAAGGACCAATGTTGCATTAATACCTTTTAAAAAGTATTTTGGGAAAAGAACTTCGGATATTTGTTTAATATTTCCTTTTGTCACTGTTTATTCTTACACGTAGGTCCTAACATCTTACGAAATTTGAAGAAATTGAAGTATTTATAATGTAACAAACTTTGATTTCATCATGGGAATCTCTTTTGTCTCTAATTTTTGCAGGCTTTTGTAAAGTATTATGTACCTCTGATATGTACTTTTTCACGTTTTCCAATATGTAATATTATGTATCGAATCTAACTTCTACGCATCATTGGTCATTATTTCGTGCTTAATGGATTAATTCTTAAAAAAATTATAAAATCAATAGTATATAAAGCAGGCAATATTATTTTTCAATAAATTTAACATTGGTATATAGAATATTGTAATTGCTAGCAATTGGTACTACAAAATGTTTCTTTCTTTTCTGATGTCTAATGAAAGTGTAAACTTTATGTTACTAACCATGCGGTTATTACCGAGAATCTGAACTATTGAAATTTAATTTTAACGATAAAGCGTTTCGAGAAATTTAAGTTCAAATCAATGACACGAAGGACTTTGTACGAGTATACACGATTTAGCATAAAATTCAATGCTGTATCTGAGTTAACACAGGACCGCAAGGGATTAAGGGACAATCGAGAAATAGTGTTCGATGTCTGACCGTTCCGTTGCTTTTTACCTCGTGAAATAGCGTCAATCTAAAGGAACGTTGCACCGCACGAAAGTATTGGCTAACCGCTGGTCACCGTAATTCTATCCTCTTTGCCGATCTCCTCTTCTTCAGCTGCGATATCAACCACATTACATGCTCTACTTTATCCTAGATGACATAGTTAATGGTCAATTGCTGTTCCTACTTTCGATGGTATCAAACGATCACATCAAGGATGGAAAGATAGAAGTGACGATGGAATCCGGACAAATCGTGTTCCTTCGAATTTTTAGTATTTTTAGTTTTATCACGCGTGAATGAACATGTGAATAGAGGTACAATTTGTAGAGAAAATAATAAAAGTATGATATAACGTAGTAATTTCTTAACGAGTGGTAGCACATATGTCCATGTACATGTATGTGGGATTTCGATGTTTTATTTTATCATAGTTTGAGAAATTGGCGCAAAATAGTAAATATTTATAACTCTGATTATAGACAATTAAAGATCCGTTAATACAAATATCTTCATCTCTTTTGATAAATGACAAAGAATAAGAACTTTAATTCGTGAGTAAGTATGTAGTTCTTCAGGAATAAACCAGTAGATATAAATTTCGAGTTTTTCAAGCTTAAGATACAATTGTTTATTTGGTATCGTTAGGATTTAAATGTACAAGTACTTGTTTCAAAACTGATTCAAAGATTTTATAAGCTTTTCAAATCACTGTACTATGATAGTCTACATAAGACATAAAAAATTCCAGCGGGACTGTGGCTCACATTATAAAGTTTACAGCAGTTTGAACAGCAGAAACTGATCGTAAAAATCTCAAGAGACCGTTGAAGTTTTTATACTTTATCTGTAGTCCAACAGACGAAAAGTAGGTAATAAAATATTTTAAGTGCGCCACTGTGGTAAACAATCAAATATAAATGTTTGAAATGAATCACAGCTAACATCTTCGTCAGATATCGCTACAGCTGAAAGATAAACTTGTTTCTAGGAAAATGTAAAATTTGCACGTCATTAATGCTGTACTACCACTTGTTAAATAATAATTTAAAAATCATATACTTCAGTGTTCCCAAAATGTAATATAGAAAATTTAAAATCGGAGATATAAAAACTACTTCAGTTTTTTCCACAAAATTATAAACGAAAGATTAATTCATTGCCATTTTATATATTTATTGTAACTTTTCGACAAAGCATTTGCGTGGTTATGTATATACGACATATCTTTCTTTTCTCTTATTCATAGACACAATATTCAATGTAATTTTTTAAAACGTAGGAAATAATTCGTGTCACGAAACGAATGTAAGATGTTTCACAAACCATATCGATCATATTGCTTTCATCAGCGAATCAAAAATGGAAGAAACTAATTTAGGAGCTATAAATAATTGCACGCCGATCATGTGGTCTTTCGTGTTTTATAGCGACACATAAATTCAAGCATCGGTAGTTAAACATCTGAAGAATAAAACACGAAGCTTTACGAGCTCTTTTATGGTGTTCGAAGGGACACGATAAATTCCCATCAATGTACTCTTCTTATCTTTAAGCGGCATGCACCGTTGATTTTAATGAAGCACAAGCAAAGAGAGAGAAAGACTAAAAGAGTAATTTTTAATGGACGAGTAACACGGAAGGGACAGTTTTCCTCTCGCAATCTCCACGACCATTTTATTTCCAAGCCACGGAACAATTTACCTAAAACCTCGTTTTCACACGTCCGCCTCGACACAAACGCGTGAACCAGTTAATTCAATTTATCTGGAATGCTTAAACGCCACGATTGCACTCATTAAGCTTATGCGATAAAATTTAACTACTTGCAATGTACAAAACAATTGTATATAATATCTACAAATGTATAGTAATTCTTTTATAAATGTATAGCGTATAGCATATATTTTCTATTATTATCTATATCATCAATGATTTACAATTCGTAGATAGATTCTGCAAATTATGAATAAGTAGATTCCAATTCCGTTTAAAAATAATACATATATTAAACGAAAAGGTATAACTGTACTTTATATATAGCTCGTTATATAAAGCAGTAAAAGGGTGAAAAACATAATTAACAATGTACAAGATTATACGACCAACATAGGAAAGTATTGGAAATATTGATTAAAATTATCAGACTTTAGATTTATTTATATTAATCTTCTTGATTTCTTGTATGCGATTTCTAGATTTTTGAATTGTACTTTCTCGATAAAACTAAATAGCACAGGAATTTTTCATAGATTTTTAACAGAAGAGCTTTGGGAATTTGTAATACGTTTTCATGATAACTTGCACTATCGTTTGTTTTAAAACTTTATAACCGGGTATAATATGCAAAAACGGTAACACGTACGTGATGATAGCCCATCCATCTTCTAGATGAATGAATTCGTGTGAAACATACATAAAGCATTTAGAGAGATTGGTCCTAGCGGAGTGTAGCACGTATCGAGGGGTCAATGGCACGCGAAACATGGAAAAAACTAAGTTTATAATAAATTCTGGTAGTAAATCGTCTAATTACAAGGAAAAAGATCTTAGAAGAAATAAGAAATTAATAGTAATTGATTTTATTGATTTTGTTAGTTCAATGATTTTAAGACTGTATCCTACATTAAATACGTAACTGGGCAAAAATCATCTATTTCGAATTAACGAAATTTAATAAAAATTATTATTCGTGGTTACTATACGCCGCTACATTACCACTCACTAAAACGGATTAATAAAGTATAACGTAATAACATAACGTAGAAAAATTGGTACGATATAGAATTTTTATGAATATCGAATTAAAGTTATGAAATAGTTTAGTTTCGATTAGTAATCCTCGCTACACGTGTAAGTTTACTGAATGCATACGTGGTATTTAAGATTGTACAAGTAAGTTAGATCCGATATCCATAAATGAAAAATTGTAAATCCTCCACATGATAAACTTCTCACGCGAAGAATTACACACGCGAAATCAAAACTCGACAACGAAGTAAAAGTATTGGGACATAAATAAATGATAAGAATTCCGGTAGCAGGGAAGCAAAAAAGAAGAAGAAATGAAATAAAAAATGAAATAGAGGAGAAAGAATAGTATGACCATTCGTTAAAACGAATATATCAGAAATTACTAGCGAGTAATTCAAGAAAAGTGCACGCATTAAAATTAGACTGCAGCATTCTTTAGCATTTGGCATGTGTTCATAAAGAATCTACGTTCCTTTCTTTACTGAGATAGAATCAGTTTGTTAGCCAAATTGCGACTGTGTCTCCTGGCAATCTACTGGCAATTATTAACAACGAAAAGACGAGTATAGCTGAAGATTGGTGACGTTGATACGTGGCCAATCGTGCAGATTGTTCTTTTTACTTCTGTTTCCGAGTAGCATCGGGAACAATGTTCTAGTGCTGAACTTTTAACGCATTATCGATCCACGAATCGCGTGAGTCCACAAGTTTCATCCTTCAAGTTTCATGAAGTAGAACCAAAAGCAAACGTTAGACAATTGGCAAAATGAAAGTATTGTTCCACGTTGTACAATGGCTATAGAAAAATGTTGGCTCATCGTTGCATTTTCTTTTATAGTTTGATTGAGCGTGGATATATTGCGATAATTTGTTTGTTACATTCGAATGGCGAAGAACAATTGTAATTAATCGGTGGTCGATAATGTGTTAAAATAACGTCCTCGATACACAGTACCTTTTGCATGAGAAGCTAGAATGCAAGATACGTAGAACTTTGTATCGATGCGTAGTTGCAAGAAATCTTGATGAATTTTTCTATTGTGGATCTTTGGTAAGGGAAGTACGTGAAGTGTTGTGGACCGATTTCGAATTTAGCGGAACTTTGTATAATTATCTAATATTTTATAGTAAAATCTTATAAATTTATCCAACATTTTATATCGTATCCTTGTTATAATTTGTTCTTTTTTCGTTATATTGATTTTTTCCATTATGTCAATTTGATATCAACAGACAAATTCAATTGCGAAAGGTAAGAGATGAACGAAGATTAAACTATAGTGTGCTGGTGTGAAACACCACATTATTTTGAAATCAAATATCTCAACAGAATTTTTTGAAACAGTTCGTAAAACATTAAATAACTATAGGAACGATCAAATATGAACCAAATATTTTTTACTTTGTTTATTACAATTCTGGGACAAAATTCTAGTTTTAGTTTCAGAAAGTTTCACTGAAATCGGTGTATAACGTCTCGTACTAAAATATTACAAAGAATAATAAGCAAGAAAGTATGAAATTGCTAAATATTTCACTAGAATAGAATTGTTATCAACGTCATTAATAGTGACGCTAGTGTTTCAACGAATGCTGATGCTTGACACCCCAAATGCCTCCCTTCTACCAGCTCGTCTGAATTAGAGAAGAAAGACTAATTCCCAAATGTATCCTGATCTCCGAGCACCCAAAACGTTTAGCGAATAAACACACGTACAAAAATAAACACTCTAACACTTAACGCTACTAATTTAACACAAGAAAGAATACCCAACACGTTCAAACAATTACAACTATATACTGAACATGGGTGTGTTAACGATTAAAGAATGCGTAGTGGCATAATAAAGTTTATATCTTTAGTTTCTGCCTCTGTCTATATAATGTACTTGACAATTCTCTCGATGTTTCTGTCTCTGTCTGTTCGTCTATATCTGTCTGTCTGTCTGTCTGCCTCTCATCCATCTGATGCTCTAATACTTAAGACTGATCTTACTCGACTGTCGCTCACTTCTTATTTCAAGCAATTAATCACATAATTATCATCTATGATCTATTTTCCATAGTGTTAGAGAACGAATCTGTAAAAAGAACAACCGAGAAACCCGAAAGAAAGAAAGTCGACATAAATAAAAGGAATCGGCGTGGTCGTTCTGCAATGGTGTGTTTCTTTCGTTTCAATGGATTTTTTGTCGAATGGAACGCAAGTAGAATTAATCTGTCTGCTTGCAACAACTATAGAAATACGTAAATATATATACATATTTATATTTATTATATCCATAGCAAAAATGTGTGGAACGAGATGTTTCGAAGAGATTGCTCCTTAGCAAAGAGGTCTTGCGTCACGAATGATGCATGGATTTTGCAAAAAATATTCTATGGAGCTTTGAGAACGAGCCAAACGATTCAAGAGACGTGGCACATCGTACTTTTGTTCATTTTTATCGGTTCTCGCAGCGACTTTGCACGGGATTCACCAATATAAAACGCATTCAATGCGTTTTGCCAGAAGTGCGATAACGGTTGTTTTCTTTTTCTTTCCGATTTCCTTTCTTCTCTTTTGCTAGAATCGTTTTGGCTTATCTGTTTTTTAGTTCTGTAACATGCGTTGCAATTTTTTCATTTTTATTTCTTCTTCGTACGGCCGACACGATAACTAACCACGACTGTCGGTTAGTTGTTTGGTTATGTATTTTTAAGAGACAAAGAAAAAAAAATCATTTCGAAAAAGCTGACCATTTTAATTAAAGACAGTTTGCCTCGATTCGCGGTTATCGACATTCAAAATCGCTCTGTCGCGCAAAAACACCCGTAAATCCTCCCGAGAGCTTAGGACTTACAACTCCTTAGGAATAGCGCCACGATACTCGTTTGTCTGTGTTTTATCGCATATATTAAATAGACCGCTTAAAAAGTGCGAACGTAAGTTCCTTTCCTGTGTTTGAGATTACGAGAAACAAGTATGTAATACGAATGGTAATTATTCAGCTTAAAAGAAACGATAAGATAACGTAAAGATTACTTTTCCTAAAACGTTCTAGACTCTCAAGCTTCTCTTCTTTTTAATTGCGGTATGTGTTTCTCTTAGTATCTGCATTAGTAGAAGTTTAAGTTAACCGTGTGAACGATATCGTGTGTAAAGTTATTTATTTACACGTGATGCAAAACATCGAACGATGATTAACACAAATTGATTTTTTTTAGACTAAATCTTTTTAGAGATTTTTCGTTAAAGAAATAACAAATAAATATAGAAATAACGTTGAATTTATTCTTAGCTTTCCTTTTCCTGATATTATAAAGTTTATTATTAACAATTTTAGAAATCTGGGATGATATTTGCGAGGAGAATTATCTTTCTATTAACGATCAATATTAACAACAACAATCAATATTAATTATTAATTTTCGTATCTTCGCTTTTAGCATGAACTTCCAATCTCTTTACTTTTTCGATAATCTCAAACAATTTTTAAATATTCCATACTATATACTTATAGACTTTTTCCAACAAACTAAAACTTTTCTTTTTAGCCAAAATTTACAACTTCTACAACTTTCCTAAAAACAAAATTTTCCTATTCCTCTGATATTCTGTTATATCCTCAATCCTTAAATATTGGGAACTATACGACGTTACTTGTGAATTTAGAAATGGTACAAACTTGGAAAATTTTTAACGTCACTATTTCTATACGGGTCAGATTGTTCGAGCGTAACCGAAATTTATCACGTTCAAGAAAGAAAATTCTTTCGTTGGAAACGTATTTAATGGTAACGCGAAAGATAAACAACTTAGTGACACCAGGATGCATTATTCTTTCAAGCGATTAAATTGGCAATTAATGGCTCCAGTCACGTAGCTAAATCGTAGTTAACCATTTTATTCCGTACGCGTTGAAATGTTCCGCTTTACAGAAACGTGTTTAATTGTTTCTGATGGGCCACGATATTTTACGTTAATACAAAGGATTTTACACATGAAATTCTCCTACGGTACTGATTATATTGTCTCAATGGTCGTATTGCATAAAAAATATATAGTCGGTTGTAATCGCCTTGCGATAATAATACAATCGCTTGAACAAAGAGGTTTTATTGAAAGTGAATAATGTTTAACGCGTAGCCTGTGTAACATTTTACCGGAGTTTTCATTCACTAAGTAATTTAAACGTATAAATTCTCGAATATCGTATCTTGATCCTTGTATTGTAATTATCCTTTTTGCAATTGACTTTTATCAAATAATATCATTTCTTGTCATGATACCTTACTTAAAACATATCTATTTTAGTACTTTATTTACGAGTTATAGAATATTCCTTATTTCCACTTTCAAAACATACGGAGAAATTATTCATAACTATATAAATAGCTTCTAATTATATAGATACTGATAACACATCGATAAGTGTTAAAGGTAAGAACACGAAATATTTGCCGATTTACAGACCAGGCACTGAAAGAAATTTATCCAAAACCCCTTCGTGAAACCTCTTAATTTCTCCCTAGAAAAAGACAAAATCGTACTCTACGTCAAAAAGTTCCAAGCTCCTCGATAAATATCGAACGGCGTCTCTAGGTAAGCACAGAACTTCTAATCTCTGCGATCTCCCATTTGGAACCGTAGCTTCGACCCGATTCTCTGCGATCTGGGTCATCGGCCTGGACCTCGCAGCCCCCGTTTCGTCCCTCACTGGCGATCTATTCTTCTGTCTGTTCGCAGAACAAAGAGCAACCAACGGTGGATGAAACTGCGGACCACGGTGCAGCTCTCGTCAGCCATCTCAACGATCCAGAAGAAGCCACCGTTGAAACGCGAGGATTCGTTTCTCAAGCGATTCTCCACCAGACAGATCCCGGAGAGTCAAGAGACGTTAGACACAGGGGAGGGCGAGGGCGACGCTACCGACGACAAGGATTCGAGTGGGCGTCGTCGACGACGGCCACGGAGACCTCAGAAACCACCGAGGACCGTGGTCAATCCGGACGAGAACTTTTATTATTACTGGCTGATGCTACTATCCGGCTGTGTTCTTTACAATCTGTGGACACTGATTGTGAGACAAAGTCTGCCGGAACTACAGGCTGTGGCGCCAGTCATGTGGCTCGCATGCGACGGTTTCACTGATCTTGTGTTCTTTTTGGATGTGGCTGTGCAGTTTCGTACTGGTTACCTCGAACAAGGATTAATGGTGTACAACAGCAAGAAACTAGCCGGTCATTATCTCAAGTCCAAGTCGTTCATTTTGGACTTGCTAGCGTTGGTGCCGCTCGATCTACTTCAGGTGAACCTGGGTAGTAATCCGATGCTGAGGTTTCCGAGGTTCCTCAAGATCTACCGTGTGTACAATTATTACTATATGGTCGAGTCGCGGACAGTTTATCCGAATTTGTGGCGTGTGCTGAATCTCATACATATATTGCTGATACTGGCGCACTGGTTCGGCTGCTTTTACTACTTGCTCAGCGAAGCGGAAGGATTCCAAGGTGACTGGGTGTACCCGTACAGGCCAGGGGAGTACGCGACCCTGACCAGAAAATATCTTGGCTCGCTGTACTGGTCCACACTCACCCTCACCACGATCGGCGACCTACCCACACCGGAAACCAACGCCGAGTGAGTGATATGTCTCTACGACTACACGCTCTTCCTTTACTTTTCATTTTCTTAGATTTTCCGTTTTTCTTTTTTCTTCCTTTTCGTCTATTCTATTTTTATTCTTGGTTCTTTTGGCTCTTTTTCTGTAATTTGTCGTTGTCCGTTTGCTCGTCGGTTAGATGGTAACTCGTCGAGTGTTCGCCACACAGGGCGCGGCCACCTCTAACTAGATTTCACCCATCGACGCTTGAGACTTGAGAGAGAATGGAATGTCGCCGCGTCGTTGATTTATATAGATTGCTGGTCTGATTTACTAGATTGGCCCTTTTTTGTATTTGGCGAAGAGGAAATATAGGTTTCGAAAGTACGCAGAATAAAGAACTTTATTAAAGAAAAGCTTTATCAAAAAATACTTTAATATTGGGGAATAACAATTTTGGGAATAAATGAATTTTTGTCGGTAGGCAACTTAAAAGCGGGAACTAACTCACGGAAAATTTTAATTGGATCACGTATGAATTAAATTGAATCTGTATATACCTAGTTGTAGAGTAACCTGGCGCACGATCGCTATAAGTATCCAGCTAAAAGTCATTCAAAATGAGAAATAACCATGAAATAACAGTAGTAAGATATTACAGATTATTCGCCATGTATTGTAAACTGTAGGGCAGAATTTTTAGTTGATACTGATTGGAGTTATTAAGATAGTTATCACAACTGGCACATAAAGAAATTTTGGTTAATCATTGAAGATAGATTTAGCCAAAAGCAGATGTTTCTGATTAAATCGGGGGTACTTACGTAAAAATATAGAAAAATATTGCTGTTTGCAAAATATAAAGCAGTACTTTCTTTTCACTGATTCGTCAATGACTTTTCCATTACATCGTTGTTTCGTTGTGAATTACTATCGTTCAAATTATATCAGGTCGCATCGTTAGAAATTCCAATTTTATAAACGACGCTAAACCAGTATATCCATTATTCAACAACTCCTATGTAAAACTATATTTTCAAATTAGCATATTTATAAAATAGAAAAACAACGACCGAGAGGCAAAAATTTTTTACTCCTATAAAGAAAATAACGATTCTTCAAAATTCATTTATTCCATATAGCAAACGTTCTATCCACTTAAAATTTCTCGTTTCTTCTTTTCTGTGATTAGGATTGTCGCCGTAAAAACAAATTCGACAATGCATGTCGCCTGAAGTAATTGAACCACTTATCTGTTAAATTGGTTAACATATTGACTGCCACACGAAAATCATATATTTGAACACCATAGCGTTTAAGTCTTTGCAAAATATTACATTTACGAACATTTTTCTGACAATGTTATACAAGTCATTCACATTCCTAAAAATTTATTAGTCCATGAAATTTATCTTATTTGGTATCGATTAATCATTCTAAAAGATTTAGTGACATGGGTCATTGATGACCATCGTGGCAGCCACCGTGTTATCCTCACGAAACAAAAAGTACAAAAAAATTAATAAAATCATAGAAGATAAGCATCGATCAAGTGCTAGAATTTAAAAGGTTTTTCGTTTTTGCCTGTGGCAGCTCAAATATTAAACAATTCCAACTGATAATCGACGATGGCAAATATTTGGGCAGAGAACTGATTTCAGCGGAATAATCAACGAAGTGGGCAGAAATCGAACGACACTTTTCGAAATACATTTGCTCGAGCTCGGTAGTAAGCTTCTTTGAAATCGTACAAAGGCAAACAAGCTCGAATAAACTCGAATAATCAGGTAGAATTGATGAATATGGGAAAAGCAAATTTACCTACCGATCCCTACTTTTATTTTCTATTTTGTTTTTCTATTTTCCGCAACTGTTCGTTCGACTCGATCGAAATTGCTTCGTCGATAAATCCGATAACGAAAAGGTAGTCTAATAACGTCACGTGTTCGAATTTTCCATTAATTGCCCTCAAACGTTTCGGTGTAAAGCGTAGTTAGCAGTGAGTGCAGAAAAAAAAAGAAAAAGAATGAAACAGGAAAATCGAATTATCTCGCGCGTATAAATTTGACCGAATAAAGGTGATAGCATCGAATGTCTAATTTGCATCCCGTCCAGGAATAACAGAATTCGAGAATTGCGACGTTGAAAAGAAGAAAAGTTGAATAAAAAGGGATATCGTTACGCCGACAGAAGACAAATTTATGCTTTGGATAATTGAACGCAAACAACACGAAATTCTGCTAGTTTGTTCTTATTTTATTTGCACTTCAATGAGATATTTCTGGAATATTTTACCTTGCAATGAAATTTTTCAACTCCTAATATTTATTAATATCGATAACAAATGAAAATTGTAAACGAGGTAAGAATAATGTATAAACGCCACGGTTATTTATGTTTTATTTGCAAATGCCGTAAGAATCAACTTGAGTTGTTTGAACAATCAACATTAATTTTCTATGCTTCTTTTAATATACATGGGGTAAAGACACATATTAAGTCAAATATAAACTATGAAAATATACGTCAATTGCAAAGATACAAAAATGTTTTGTCGTAATATAAATCTTAAAAATATCTGAAATCTCTCTGGCGATAATCGATACTCGACCCATGTGAATATTCGAATATCTAACATCAGCTCAATGAGAATGTTTAAACGTTAAATCAACACCTTCATTCTTTTTTCTTCTTTTTCCTAATATTTGAAAGTAACGTGTATAGAAAAGAAGAAACAACGAAATTACATATCACGAAAGTGCAAATTATGGATAATAGGTACAATATTACAGTGGCATAAATACTAAGAAAAGAAATTAAAAATTTTCTGTAATGACGATCGATACATAGATGATGCATAGCATCTCGATACGAGAGCGAACTTCATTTCACGAGGAAGGGATGAAAATCTAAAGTAGACCCAGTTGACGTCACCGCCATGAGATGTTAAGACTACTACTACTTTGGGCACATGACATAATAGAGTTTCAACGAAGTTGCTGATAGCTGGATATTGCATACGCTCATGTGTCGTTTTCCGTCGCAGAGTGCACTATTTGCTCTCAAAATATTGTCAAGATTCCTCAGAATATCTCTCGGGATCCATTGCCGCGAAATCTCACGAGTAAAATTCGAACGTAGTAATAGCATTAACAAGAAATTCATGAATATGCGAGCACTTATGATGCAAGCATCTCCTTGTACATTTCTAAGGCTTTCCTAAGTGTCAGCTTGTGATTAGGCGCGAGAAGTGGAATCTTTAAAAGTCGAGCAATGCATCAGAAATTGATTGTTCCACACAATAAACTTCGTTATTCTATTCTTCGTTATTAATTTAAGATGTGAAACTATACTATAACACTGTACTTGACAACTTGCACAGATCGTGAAAGGATTAATTTTGTAAATGTATTCTACTGAATTATATAATATATAATATAATAAGTATATATATATAATAAATAAATATATATATATTTACAGGACAATGTATGCAAATACTAATTGTCTAACAAATAAATACATTTACTTACTAATATACATTTTTATACTTAGCCGATACTTTCGTTAAAATTTTATGCAAATCCGTACATTAACCGAACAGTGCATATATTTACTAGATTTTACACTGTGGCATGTAGGTACACTTTGTTGACAAGACAAAATTGAAACCAGACCAGGTATTTCAAGCAGTATAAATAAATTTGATGCATCACTACTATCATGTGACACTGAACACGTTTTACGTCAGATTATTCCATTATTTAGAGTCACCACTTAATTATAACATAATTAATCTTCACAGTTGTCACATTCTAAACTACTAGCGATCATTCTTCAATCTCTAACTCCATATTCAACGTGAATCCCATTTAAGCACACGTCTTAACTTAACGTCTTACAAATCAATTATCATACAGACAGTTTAGTAGACATGGAATTAAATTAGAAGCAAGATGCTTGCGTCGAACAAATCCGGTTAGAGTAATCCAATAAGATATTCGAACATCTTTTTCTACGATTTAACTTCGCCTTGCCATCCTTTCCTTGATCCTTCCAATTTTTCTTTTGTTCTTTTTTTAGATATTACGCTATTATATCTTCGCAAGTAGGTACTCTTTTTTGAATATTTGTTTTTAAAACAATACATAATAGTTACGTTAGAACCAAAGGCATACTTTGGAAAAAGAAAAATATTCTCTGATTCATTATTTAAATGAATTTGAAATTTTGTTGCATGTATGACTAAAGTAAAGTGACAAGAGTTTAGATTTATTCCTGTTTTTCTATAATTACATATTTTACATTATTTTTGTTTAACTGCTGGGATATGTTAATAAATTTTATTTCTTTTCTTTTTATTTTGGTAGAGAAAGATTTAGAGAATTGAATGAGATTTCTAGAAATAATAAATAGAAATAAATTCTAGCCATGTTATTGCAGGTGAAGTTGCAGATCATCAAATTGATAGATGAAAGACAATAAGATTTGAGTAGAGGTCAACAAATATTTATTCTTTCGTTTCTAGCCTCTCATATTATTTAACACCTTGAATAACGAGCAAAAAACTTATGGTACACTAATTAACATAAAATTGTTTAATATAATTATTATCCACACGTCATGAATTGTATACTATAATATTATAAATTAAAGTACACCAGAAGTTTCCCAACTTTTCTCAATATATCATCTACCCTCTGCCATTGTTTTCTATCCTAAAATATCTTCCGCCATACGTCAGGACACCGAAAACCAAAGAAAATCGAACCAAAGTCTGAATTTTTCGAACAGACTGCGAGAAGCCAGTTTAAGTTAACAAACTCCTATTATTTACTTTCATTTTCGTGTTCCTTCGTCATCGTATAATATTAATCCCTCGAGCCAAAGCTAATCCATTAATAAGAAACGCGAAAACACGAAAAACAAGGGTTAGGAGACGACATACTAAAGAAGGCAGAAAAAGGAGACCAGAAAATAGGGGGAAAGGGATCACAAGGAGCTAAGGAAACAACGCGTGAGGAAAGACTCCGGCAAAAAAATTCTATATTTCCTGAAAGATATTGTTTCATACTACTTGCGATAAATACGTTCTGTCCCGTTGAAAATTCTCGCTGTGGTCACTAATAACCTTAGAAGGTGCATGAGACCTTAAACACAGTAATTAAAAAAAAGTAAAAAAAGAAAAAAACAACGCGCGTACAGAATTCCATTTTCTCTTAAGTCAAGTCTCTAGCGAACCAGATAGATGCCTAGAAATTAGACTCGTGAAGCGGCCTTGTTGTTATTGTGTTGGCAGAGTCGTATCGGGCGGCAATCCCCGGAGCCTCGCTCGTCGTGGCCGACTGTCCCGGCTTCTGCAGTTCAAGCATAACGGAGGGTATCAGTATCGTTTCCAGAATTCAAATAACGAGAGCAATACGATATCGTGCAAAAAGAAACAAAAACGAATTAAACCAAAAAAAACCATTAATAATAAAAAAGAGTTAAAGCAAGAGAAGAATGTCGACCGAAAGATCAGAGATTCGAAAGAAGGGGCAGGGGCAGAGATAAAGGGGATAAGACCGGAAGACGATTAAAACGCCCGGACAGCGAGTGAGAGAGGAAATGATCGCGAAAATGACGATAGACTTACGATACAGATTGAGAATAAATGTTGAAACGGACGAACGTCATGAGCGAGTAAAAGAGAGAGAGAGAGAGAGGGAGAGTGGTGCAGTGGGGAATGAAAGTGACATGATGTGAGAACAATTGGTGAACGTGAGAAGAAAGGTTGATACGATAGAAATAGTAGAGTGCGTGCTGTGGATTGAAAAGAATCATTGAAATGCGAAATAGAGAGGTGGATGTTAAAAGACGGAAGAAGAAAGTAATTGGTCGTGTACAGCCAGGCAGGTTACGAATTTCTCGCGCGAAACACGACACAGTGACGTAGTGAAAAAGTATTCGTTCGATGATCGTTTAGAGACGGTACTGTTGCTGAAACATATTATGAAATAAAATCCGCATCCATGCAATGTGTCATGGTGTCGTGAAATGCGATCGAAGAAATAGAACAACGACGGAGTTTCTGCATGGGTATAAGTAGAATATATGTATTTCATTTGCAACGCTAATATTTCAACGGAAACTCCAATCTGTCTTGCTGGACGGAGAATGACTTGCCAAAGCTTAGCTGAATGTACTTTTTAGGTGATTTATGACATCAAGTGAACTGGGTAAAGATTGAGAAAAATGGTTCTTGCGAATCAACCTTCGCATTAGATCACTTTTTTACGAGACAATATTGCTTATACGAAGAGCAATTATATTATATTATGTTATACATATATAATGTAATATATATAATATATATATATGTATATATATATATGTATATATATATGTATATGTATATATATATATTATATATATTAGTATATATAGGATATATATATATATATACTTTGATTAAGTAAGCAAAGGATATTGAAGTAGGTGAATACATTATTTTCATTTTGGCTATACAGACTACCACTTTGCACACTTATAATTTTGTATGCTTACTAAAGAAGTAACAATTCGTCGTTTTCTGTAATTACTAAATTGCGTAAGTTCCTCTGATTATACACGAGTGGAAAATTTTATCATTGTTCCCCTAAAACTTTCTTAAAATTACCACATAATATATGATTAAAAAATACATGCACATTTAATATCTGTAATTTGAAAAGTATTACGTAAAATTTTCTTCTCTACTTTTGAGTAAGTATATCTCATCCAAATGCTATATCTATTTAATTCTAATCGCACAATCTAATCGTACAATGCACTCGTACGAGTGTACATAATTGCACTGAAAAGAACAAATACCCTGATGTCAAAGGAAAATAAAAAATTTCCATATAGAACGTAAAATCTGCAAAACGATGTTATCTGATACCATGTGATCCTCGATTGAGTACAAAAATCTCTATCGGGTCATTCTTCAAAATTGTCGCCCCTCGGAACATTCAACCACTCGATTACTCATCTGTAGTCGACAATGTTAAAAAAAAATGGAAAAGAGAAAAAAGAAGAGGAAGAAACGCCAGGACCGAGCTAGTCTCTATTCTACTTTCCACCGGCGCGACGCGGTGTTATAACCGAAACTCGCGTTATTCACACGTCAGAAAATTTATGCGTGGCACATGTGTGCGGTCGCACAGGAGGCTTTCACGCACGCAATTCAGAATATTCACGGGTCGTGGCTGGCGGCAGCCTTTGACGACAGAACAAGAGGCTGCAAAGCCAGCAATTACTCTTTGTCGAGGAAGGTATCGGTAAATAGATGTCGACGGTGCAGCGACACGCGCAGAAACGCCTTCCTATCTCGCGTATCAGTGATCGATGTACGTTTCCACCCGTCATACTCGCGGATCGATCGTAAAAAACAAAAGAAAACGCCATTCGATCACCCTCGATAGCTCGACGAGGAAAAAAGAAAATTACGCACGGTCGAAGAAGGTTTCTGCCGGCTAAACAAGGCTAACGTAACATCTGCACTGGACAGAACTGAAAGATAAGCACACGGACGGTCGTTAACTTAAGACTAGTTTCACACAGAGATATCGCGATACGCGTATGATAGATATTAATTAAATACTAATGGACATGTATACCAATGACGCAGTATCGCGATGCTCATTTGATGTATCTTGGCGAGGATATTTTTCGTATGAAGCCGACGGACGAAACGTTAAAACAAATTACGACATTCATACGGTACGCAGCCCGCGATACATCTATCACGACACACGTACACCGCGTACAACCGATCTAACCTTTCTAAACCGATGTCTGACGACGAAGATCGGATACTTGAAAACGACAATGCTCGCAGTTCTTGCATTTAAACTGTAAATGTTTATGCGAATCTATCATTTTGTGAAAACAACGAAAGAAATCGGACGCTGCTCGAAAATTTGTTTCGCCCTTTAACCCTCGCTCGGTGCGCTCCTAAAATCATCACATGTGGTTGCAACTTTTCAGAAGTTTAAGAGATGTCGATATTCTTTTGGAAAGTATTTGTCCTGATTGAAATTTTATTAAACATACTGACATTTCACGTTATGGAATTAATGCAAGCTTTTTGGCAAATTTATAACTTCTATATTCCTTTAATTTTCGCATCAATCGTAAAGCTGTGGAAAGAAGTGTTAAGAAGCGCTATTCCTTATAATTCAATTAGTTTTCCATCATTATCATTCTTTCTACCTACGATGTTACGAGAATCAATTTCTCGCCATAGTCCGTTTTATCCCACTGCAAGGGTTTTTAGGCTCATATTTGTCGTATTTGTTAGAAACATTTAATGCATAAAACGGAGTGCCGAGCGGTCTTTTGCTATGTGATAATAAAATTCATGGAAAATATAAGAATACATATAGAATATATAAAAAAGTTTTACTTACATTACAAGATTTTGCTTTAACTGTGTCGTTCATAAATAATTTCAGTTACATTTTATGTAATTGAGAATCATACAACAGTTACATACGAAATGAAATGAAGTAAATTTCGTTTCTCACATATAAAAATCAGCGAATAAAGTCGATGACTGAACACTTGCATCGAAAATTAATTTTATTTGGTATAATTTACTATTACTTGTTATAAAGCTAATTGATTATCTATTTCACAATTATTGTTCGTTTGTTCGCAAGAACTGAATCGAAATTTCATTAAATTGATAAATAAAATAAAATATAATAAAATAAAATAAAATAAAAATTGATGAGCGAATATTATCATAGGAAGATCCATTATCTGACTGTTGTTATTTGTACACTATGAGAGAGGAAAGATTTTACCTGTATTATTATTACTCTACATCCGATGTACGAATCAATTAGAAGACATTATTTGCCTGTACATAAAAGCCCTGATTAGTGAAAGCAACCGTGAGCCGATTTAGATCTCATTTTGTCGTCCCTGTCTAATCTTTAGCATGGCGCGATCGTGGCATGCGAAATCGGATTGCAAATAATACGCGCACGGAAACTCTTGGTTTATATGGCTCGTGGCAGAATTCAAGTCACATTCCGTACCCCGCTATCGAGCGGTACGAACCGTTTATTGCCGATCCTGGTGCTTCCGATATTGCCAGAATTGACATATATTTATCATATCGTTTAAATGGAACTGGATTCGCTAGATTTTCTAGAACCGCATTCTTACGACTTACGTCGCGTTCGCGTATATCTACGTCGACAGATTTTTCGAACGAGGCTAGAGCTATTATACTTTTTAATTTAACGCTTGAATAAAATATAATTTAATAGCATGCATTTAGAATGCATGCTATTAAAGTTTTCAGGCAGCTTCGGAATTATATTAATTTAAAATTTTCTAGATTTTAGAGAGAATAGATTATATTATAAAAAATAACTTGTCCATCTTAGAATATTATTAACTCTCAACTGATGCGGTGCGAATCAGATGGCTGATAAATGAGCAGTAAAAAATTTAATTATTGATCGGAAAAAAATATCGACTAACAACTAGCCTTGCATTTTAAGGATAGATTCTTTCACATCCTTTTTATGTTTAATTTCAATGACAATTTCAATAACAATCTGACAATTTTAGACTTATTACAAGTGGCAGTTTCACTTTGAACGGATGACAAATCAATAGAGCATTATTCATAAAGGTGACTCATGAATAGCTCGATAACTTGGAAATCAACGAGGAACACCGATGTAGTTAATTACTGCTTGTCCTGTGATTCTCAGCAGAGATACGTGACACCTTGGCGCCTTAGTAACCGTGCTTTCAATATTGCTGCTAGTCGAAATGTATTATGCGATACTCTAGGGTCTTAAATAATGTAGATGTCCCCAATTTGTTGTTCAGTAGAACACCTTCAAAGGCCAAGTTTAAAGACTAGAAAAGTTTCATTTTTTTACGTCAAATATCTAGTAATATGGTGTTTATACTTAAAATAAGACTGAAAATAATTTAACGAAGCAATTTAATGGAATTATGGTCTCTGAAAAATAGATTTCTGTTAGGGAATATATTATTTCATTATTATTATATGAGTATATAAGAGTATTATATTACTATTATTATGTTATTACATTAGTTGTTACATTTAATATACGATATATGTTAGTCTTCTTACATTTGGATGTGTGTATAACGAATCTGAAAATATTGCACCACATTGCATCAGTAACTTTATGGAAAAACGCGAATGTCTCATTTAAACTTTCACTTCTGAAATTTTAGTTTCATTTTTAAATCAAATTTCTACACATGTTTAATTCAGAAAAAATATAACATAATTATACTTAACTTCCTGTTTCACGTCACCATTCGTATAAAAATGGAAAATATTAATGGAAAGAAAGATGCGTTTTGATTAAAAAATTTTTGGTAGTCTTAAGGATTATAAAAGACAGCGATCAGTCGATTATTTTGATATTCCATATTCACCAGCTCATAATTCTATAGAGATATCTTATTATTCGCGAGAAAATCACTACAATAGGATCATTAAGGTCATTCAAAGGATATTCACGGTCATTTGACAGCTATTCAGGATCATTTCGTGATTATTTTAGTCACTTAACATCGCTCAAAAGCACTTTATGGTCATTCAAGAGCATGTCAAAGTCATATGGTTGCTCAGTGTCCTAATTTGAACAATAGATCGAAACCCATATTCTGTCCATAACTGTGTGAATTAGACAAGGTATATCGAGAATATAGAATTTCGCTAAATAAAGAATGTAAAACAATGTATGATAAAAAGAATGCTCTATTAATATATAAAATTATAAATCATGCTAATATCGGGAATTGAGAATTTGCTAACATTAAAAGATGAAAATTTGCCAGAATATTAACAATTTTCTTGCACCTTTTTGAGACATTTACTACTCATCTGGGAATCGGTAACGTTAAGAATTCTTCTATCGGTCGTTTTAGATGAACGTATTAAAAGGAGGTCATAGATCAGTTGAAGACTGTTTGACATTAGATTTATGCGACATCAGCCCAACGCGTTTAACGTGGGATCGTCAACCACGAAGAACCAGTGTCCATGAACGTCAAAGCAAACCGCCTGTGGTTTCCTCGCGATTGACAAAACGACGGAAGCAGGTATTCCTCGCGTGCTTTCCGATTCAAACCCCACAGAGATGGCTCGAAACCGACCAACCTCGATCGTTAATTTTCGCCAAATTCCCCCACGTAGAATTGCCTTGCGAGACTAGGTGACGATTGAATAAAAATCTAATTGTAGTCGAGTATCGTATGTAATTTCTATCTTAAATAATTACATGAATAAACTATAATTCCTGCGTGCGCATATTGTATATAGAAATTGTATTGTATGTAGAAAGTTTATATTTGCAAATAACGAAATAGTAGTTATACGTTTTGAAAATTGAAACCATTAAGCAATGAAGTCTTCAAGAACTATATGTTACTTTATTTGTAATTTATTCGAGGCTATTGTACATTGGATATTCGTCGATCGTAAGTACGAAAATAAAAATAATGGAGTATCGGCTCGAATTGTGGAACACGGAAAGCCTAACTTTTATCCTTTTAATGTATTTTCCACTTCACTCGTGATCGTTCCTTGCGATTTTTTTCTATATTTCGTTCAAAATTGCCGATATAATATTCACAGAAGCAGCTCGGTTAGTCGAGAATTGCGATCAGTATAGTGTTTCGTTCACTCGTTATTTTAATAACGTTAATAACGAACCAATGAGCAACTACGTTCTAAAAATCTAACAAATTTTGTCTTAAATGCTTTACCTATCGGAACCATGTTAAACAAATGACGCTGCTTTGTATTTAAATAGTAATTTCATATAAACTTGTTCCTTAAGAAAGGAGAAGAAAGGATCCATTAAAAGAAAAAAAGAGCAAGGAAAGAAACTTGTACAATCGTGTAACGAATCCACCATCTTTTAAAGGTGGAAACATTGACTTAATTTCTCCATCCGAACGCAATACTTCTGAAAGCCTTTAAAAGATTACTGCCAAGAGGAATACTTTACGATTTGATCGGTATCTCCGGCTTTTTTCAAACTTCAATGTATTGAAAACTTTATCTATTTAAGAAGATAGAATATTATTTAAAATGCTGTCGCAAACAATTCCACATACTTTTGATTATATATTAAAACTAAACCTAAACCTAATCTGAGACTAACTATATAAATAAAAAATTAGGTAACAAAAAGTAAACGTTAAGAAAAAAATTTAATTTAATGCTTATTAATAACAAATTCAAGTAACAAAAAATGACAAATAAAGAATTAATGAAAAAGATGAAACTTGGTAGTCACCTGAGTCGTCATCAATATCTAGTTCATTGTTTGTACTCGATAGTATTTCAATTTCCGTATCACGGTTCTAGGTTTTGTTTTAATATACCATAAAAAATACTTACAATTGTTTGCAATGCTTTTTTAATGATTTCCTTTTCTCTACTTTTTTAAATATCGATACTGGTACTTACTTGCACACTACACGAATTTCTAAATAAGAATTACAAAATTCAACGCGAGCTTTAAGTTACCTTTAACCAGATAACTGCGGAATTTTGTTTTGGAAATCTCTCATGAATGGGGTGCATAAATAAAATCAAACGATGACGAGCATACATGTCAAACGCAGGGCAAATGTACCTATTGTAAATTTTACAACAAAATTGAAGCAAAACGATGATGGCATATATTTTTATGCCAAAAGATTAACAATTTATTGTTAAACAAATTATTGTTATAAAAAATTACAAAATTTCAACAAAATGCTAAAATTCACAAACGAGAAAAATTTTTTAAAATGTAAGAAATTCAGTTGATTTTTTCACACACGGTGGCACACAGTATCGAGTACCAATACTGTGACTCCTTATGAATTTCATTTTTTGAACAGACGGCACATTTTCGAAGTGCATTTGCTTTTAATCATGTAGCTGGTATAAGATTAGTGAAATATTTTCCGATGAGACGTGTGGATTTTACAGTTGAACTCGTGGTTGGTCGACTTTCGAAGTTTATGTTCGTTAAATTGCATATTTCTCAATAATTTGTTCAACTCATTCGATCAAAAAATATGATCATATGATATTTATCATACTATATTTCAATTGTTATCGGAGAATAGCCGATATACACAGTAAAATATCCATCCAGTTTATAAGGAAACAAGATTATACCAACGATTCGGGAATACTCGATATAACAGGAGAAAAAATCAACTGATTTTGTAAAAAGAAATACATTATACCGGGAATAACCGATATACCAAAGAAAATAATCAAATTTTTCTTCATAAAATACATAGCAGTTTTACTGATATTATAAAGTAAACATACCGCTAAATGATATTTGCATTACTTTTTGCTAAAATTTTGACATTTTATGGTAAATGATCATTTTTTATTTTACACGACGAATATACACGTCAAACGTACCGACATTAAATTCTTGTTTGACGCGTATACTCGTCAAACGCAGTTAACAGATTAATATAGAATTAAAAGTATTTAGAATTAATTACGATACTTTCTGTAAATGATGTTTTACTCTTTTAAATAATCTTTTCCAATATATTGAAGTTTGAAAAGAATCGGAGATACCGATCAGATTGTAAAGTATTACCTGTAAGGGGTAACTCAAGACAGAGGTTAAAAACATGTCAGAATTTTCAACCAAGAAATACTCGAACGTGCTGTTGAACATGGTTCAAGTTTCAACGACAAGGGGAACGTACTACTGAAACTCATCCTTTATCGCTGGCATTTAGAATTCCGGCCTAGGTCTATTACAAACGGTTCTAGCCCGCGGTCGACGACAGACAGTCCACCTAATTTGAATAATACTCCGGCGAATATTCTATTCCGTGCTGGCAGACTCGAAGAAACCCATCTTTCACGTTCTAAAATTTTCATACATTTTTCAATCAGCTGTATTACGAACATGATACTATCGAGCCAAAAACTATTATAATAGAGATATCTCAAAACATTCTTCATTGATTATAATTATTATCAATCGACAGTTTGTTTTGTAATATTCACCAGTATAATAATAAAATAAATAAACATAAAAGAAAAGAAAATAATAGCTAAACTATAGCGGTGAAAAATATAGTAGTTACAAAAAGTATTGTCACATCATTGTACAATAATATTGTATTATAACATTGACATATTAATTAATTAAGTTCAATATCAAATTTTGATTCATTTAGTAATATGACTATCAAAATATGACTGCAATTTTATATTTTTATGGACTCGACTAAAGAAATAGAACCGAAATAGAAATTTTGTTCACTCGTTAAAAATTATAATAAATATTCTATTTCAATATATTTTTGCATATTACGTGCATTCTGTAGATTTTCGAACTCTTCAATTTTTCAGAAATTTATAAACGACCGCAATTTAGTTATTATTAATATGTATTGGTAATATCGCTAATAACACTAATCATATAAAATATAATATAAAACTAAAGCAAAGAATTTTTTTCTATATGGAGTGACATCTCAGAAAATTTCGTTCTTTTTCCTCCTCCTGTTTTCAGTTTCCACTGATCGATTAGATGGTGGAAGTAAGATATGGGTTAATTAAAGTGATGAAGCTGCAGCGATATTGAATAGAGGAAGGATAAGTAGGAAATGTAACAGGGGATGTACTTTTAGAAAGTAAGGGGAGATACAAATCAATTTGCAGAGTGAATTTTTACGCTGAAGCAAGTGAAGCAAACTTTGAATGGAAATAATTTTTATAATATGAGAAGAAATTTAGAATGTTTCTTATAATGGTACTCGTTCTTGTCATCATTTTATTTATTAACTTCTGAATTCTATATTTAAGTGATAACGATAAAATATACCATGCAACAAAGATCTATTTAATCGCAAGTAAAGAATAGTAACTGGAATTACTTTATTTCTACTATTTATATAAAGAACAAATGTTTATACTTGCAGAATAGATTTATCTCCGATTGTTAAGTGTTTCTAATTCAAATAGTTTCTCTTAAATATAACTCAAGTCACCTTCACATTTCTTACATATATTTTTTTATACATAATCTTGTTCGAAGTATTAAATATTAAAAAGTAAAATCAAAATTCAATATTTTTTCAACACTTATTTATTAACAGATTGCTGATGATTATGCATTGATAAAGAAATGAAATTTGAGTAAAACTGTATCCCACCTTCTAAAACTTGCGATATATACATATTTCATTTGTCCTATTTTGTATCATTTTCACATTTTTACTCGTCCATTCATATACTTGCTCATTACATACTTGCCTACTTTTATATCTTTGCAATTGGCATAGATTAATTAATATCCAGAGTTTACTCGTTAACTATAATTTCTTACTGTACATCCCTGCCTCCAATAATTTCGACAAATGTCTATACCTAACTAATCATGATTTAAATTGATATTTTCAATTTTCACGTTTGAGGATAAAATGCATCGATGCATACAGCAGCTGTAATGTCGTATGTTAGCTATGTTATAAATCTTGTGGAAATTAGCAAGAAAATGCATTCCACAAACATTATGATAATTTAGCATAGAACATCTATAGCAACGTCGCGTAATGGGATCGATATCGTAGCAGCAACTATGCGATGTAAATTCCACCATACCAATTTCGTTCCAGAGATAATTATTATAATATAGTTTTCAAGGGGAACGAACGATAAAATCTGCGAGGTATACTGTTCGTGTCGATTCAACTGGAATTTAAAATCGCTCAGATATTTGAATTAATGTTTTTCTACGATTATCGAGATTAACTGTCTCTTTTTATTTGCCTTCGAGTGAAAATACAAATGATTTATTATTATAATATAGTTTTCAAAGGAAACGAACGATAGAATCTGCGAGAAGCACTCTTTGTGCTGATTCAACTGAAGTTAAAAATATCTTAGAGATCTGAATTAACGTTTTTTCTACAATTATCGAAATTAATACTGTTTCTTCTCACTTGTCTTCGAGTAACAGAGAAAATGACTATTACGATCTAGATATATTTCTCCTATTTATATTCAGAGAATAAACACAGTTAATATAATTAATATAAATAGTAATATAAATTAATTAAGAAAAGTATATTAAGTAAGACTGCTACCTCTCCTGTTTTGGCTAAAAAACTGTGGTCTTTAACATAAATCTCTAAACTCCAGTTTTACCAGAGATATCTTCAGACTTCTAGCGAATTAAGAAAAATACATTTCGCGATTCGTTTCGACGATATTTTAAAGTATTTAAAATGTCTTCACTTATTAAGCATAATTTCTCACACATTATATTCTAATCATTTAAAATATACACAAGTTTGCAAATGATCTGTATCTTGGGCTAAAATAACGCAAGTTCCTTTGTTATTAAATAAATGATCCCAAATTTTAGAGCCATAGTGTACCTAGCTTCATTACGTAAGTAATACAAAAATTCACTCAGTATCGAATTATCCTTGCCCACGGAAGGATCTCGTAAACTGAAATTGGCGCTCTATTCCGACCAAGATAAAGGGTACACTGTCGATAGGGACAATTCAAACTGTACTATTCGTCGATAGCTCGAGAATATCCTCGATATTGTTAACCTTATCTTTCCCATCGGTTCGCCATCGTGAGGGTGGGCATGATTGGAAGAAATCCGACTGGCAGATAGAGAGCAAGCATAGGTAATTCGTTTTCAGAAGTTCAGTGGGAACAGCGATGAGGTAAAATATTCTATTGCCAGTGGTTGGATTGCGTTGTAGCAGCGGCATGCCTCTTCCATGGAATTTACTGCGCGAAGATAATAATTTCGATCTGACTAGAAGGCTAGACCAGTTCGCCCCTATTTTCTTACCCCTTGTAATAAAAGAGTCATGGAATTAGACGTCACTGTTCGCATCAGGCAAAATCGACGATAGGTTTCTCAAAATTCCAGAACATAGATCGAGAAGATGGATTTAATAGAGCAGAATTAACGCAGTTGACAAAATCTTCCTCGTGAGAAATAAAAACTGAAATATCTCTTCAGCCATGGAAAAGTAGGATTATTCATTCTAGATTCGAGTTAAAAATTGTATTCCTCTAGATCGTCGAATTCTTCGTGGAAATGGTGCTTTATTTAGGTGGAGTTATTCCTGTGGACCGTTGAGTTTTTAAAAATAGCGATTAGCACATACATTTATAGGAAACTTAGATGTGCAAATATACGCAGAATATATAAACTATGTAAAAGTATATAAAATATCCGAAGAAAAGTATTTGTTTGATCTTCATTTATAAATTTGTCTCGAAATTTCCGCTTAAACAAAATCTTTTATAATATTAAATAACATCAATTATCATACACACGCGGGACAGGTTATAAATCAAATCCGCAATAACGTATTCATTAAAATGGAAGACTGTTAATTAACGTACTGTTCTGTTAACTGTGAGACGCCATACGCAATTGTATTGTTTTAAGGGTGTACGTTTGCTTAAGAGAAAATGTTTAAATTTCATTCTTTAAAAAATCATAATCTTAAAACAGCTGTCTTAATTAACTACGTTAAATGGAGTACTTTACACGAGCTTTGCTAATGAAAAATTGAAGATACATGAAATTTTTACCACGTTTCCGCTAACGGTCAAATAGAATTTTACGTAGAATTCTAATGTTTCATTTTAATTGGGACGTGGAGAATTATGAAGTCTCCTCCGAGAACAGAAACGTAACCAAAAGAAGTTAAGAAACTTTACCACTCATAATCAGCAGGAATTTGTAATACTGCTCCGTTTTGAATAATTATCGAGATTAAAGAATAAAACTTATTAAAGTACCAAAAGATGTAAATTTAGTCTAAAATTTCGAAACGAAATTTTTGTTTCGTTCTTTGTAAAAAGTGATATACATATCTGGATAGGAAATAATTTTTAAACCATGCTGAAGTATGCGTCGCTTGTACTTACAGAAACATTGTATTTACAATTAAATATTTCCTTCCGTGATTTAAAATGCGATTGCGTGAGAAACGCGAACATTCTTTAACGCAAGTTACACAACGTTATTGTACAGCTACGAAATTACTGCAAGTTCATTTGCTTCAAAATTACTTGGCTTGGATCTAGCTTCGTATTCATCAATTCGATTTGTCAAATTATGATGATGATGTGGTTGTCATTAATCAATTTGAAACATAATTCTCTGTAAAATACCTATGTTTTCAATATCTTTTATTTTTCTCTAATTTATCATTAATTTGATACTGTAAAATCAGTCTGTAAGAAAATGTTGCAAACCAACGCAACATATAAATTCAATAGATTAATTTATATCATGCAAATTGTTAAATTTATGAAACATGTATATCGCTATAAATTTTTTACAATTTATTACACATTGTCAAAAAACCTATCAAGTAATAATTTCATATGAAACATTTAAATCGTTCCAAACGATTAATGTCTACGATATAAAGAAAAGATAGACAGACTCACAATTATTATTTCCATCGCTCGCGTCACAGCTCACCTCACAAATTAATATTGGTATAAATTTGTTACCTACCGTATATGAAATTTATACGATACAACGATCACAAGCAATTCCAGCATTGCCAAATAAATTAAAAATTATAAAAAGGATAGCGAAAGATTATCAAAATAAAATAGTTTAACTTTAGATTCGCATGAAACTTTAAGAAAATTACTATCCTTTTCCATTTGAGTTGATTAAATTTTACAAAAGCGCCATTATCATAGGATCAAATGAAATTGTAAAGACTGTACAATTTCTCGTTCCAGTTATAGCTTAATTTCAGTCCGGAAACTGTTAAGTAGCCTATTATGGGGAAGAACGGGGGAGAAGCAAGCCAGATGCAACTTTAGATAAAAATTGTTCTTCTTCCTCTCTGCACGTAAAAAAATTCCTTTTTTATATTTATAATCTGATAACTTTAACGCCTTTATGACGTTTATATTGGTCTAAGCAAAATTGACTTTTATTCTTCCATTAATTACTAATATACATGAAATATATATTGCAATATACATGAAAAAAATATTGGAAGAAAATGATTAATATTTAAATAATTGCTATTATGAAAATGCACGCAGAATATTGTGGATTTCTCAATTTTTAATGGAAAATTTTCAATAAACGAAATGGATTTCATTTCACTTTCTTTAAGCTTCTTTTAGAAAGCCTCGCGAATGGGAAAGGTAGATACATTTGATTTTTATAACGTGATTCTGATTGATTCATCGCGGTTTTATCTATATGCAGTAACATTTAACTAGATTCTCGGTAATTCATAAACATTTCTTTATTTTCTTATATCGTTTATTTAAATCGATTACTTGAAACGCTTCTGCACATTTTAAATAACGTTATTTTAAGACGCAACTAGAATAAAATTTAAACAAATTCAATTCGCAAATGCGCAATTTATTTCGGCAAAAGTGTAATAAATATTATTACACATAAATTTTTTTAAAAAGATCAAAAGAATGATGAAAGAGTGACAAACCTAAAACACAAAGAAAGAACGTTTGCAACATCGTATGCTTTATGATTTTTACCAATAATAAATTCGATTTATCCATAAGCTTTAGACGTAAGGACATATCAAAGGCAGTTCTCAAGATTCTAGAAGGTAAATTTTAACAAAGTCTAAATCAAAGAAATTTTACAAGTTAACGATAAAAAAAGATGCTACTTTCCATATAGAAAGGGGCGATAAAAAACGGAGGAAACTACGTTGATAGTTTCCTCATGATAGTTTCCTGTAATTTCATGTCAAACGCGTTGAACACGATATCAATGTGTTTTATTTCATCGAGCGTTTCATTTCAAAATTATTAGTAAACTGCGAATTTTTATGCATTTACGGGAAATTCGAAAACGCTAAAGTGCAAAAGATGCACGTAATATGCAAAAATATATAAAACGGCAAAACTTAATGAAAATCCTCGTTGTATGAAGTTACTCACAACCATTTTTGCCACGAAAGATGCTAAACGAAAAATGTCAAACATTCTCAGTAGATAAGGATAATCAAGAAGAATTCTGCTGTCCACCTGTGAGTAAACCAAAAGTGTAAATACGGGACAGACTGAAAAGTTATAATCTGAAAAATAGCGAACAGTCACGTTCGCACTATAAAGCCGGTCCGTATCCAATAACTATCGACTTCTCTGAGAAAAGAAATTTCCGAAGAGAATGCGGGGGCGGGTGGATGGATAAGCCAGCACGATATTTCGCAGCTGGCTTTAATGAAAATCTTAGCGGAGAAAGGCGGTGGGCGTCGAAGGTGGATTCCGGCCGCTTCCGCAGAAATAAAATTAATCGAGGGCTTACGAGTTCCTTCTTCGGCGCAACTTTGCGCCAGACGTCCGTTCTCTTCCGGCGTTATTCCCACCAGAGATCGAACTTTTCATTTCCACGAAAAGCTGCAGGTTCGTCGGCTAGACTACGTTTGACGAATTAATAACACGTCGAGAAACACGTTGCTCGCTTGCTAGTCACATTGTATTTCCCACCGATAAAGGGAAAACGAGGCAAGAGAAAAATGCGATGGCGCAACGCGATACCTACTACAGAGATATAAAGATAGGGTGTATGAGTGAGCTGAAAAACGATATAGAAATCGAATGAGAACGATGTATAGAGGTCCCTTATGTCCCTGTTTTAATAACGTATGCGCATTCGTACAGTAAATATGTAATCGTAATATTGATTAATAATCGACATTAACGTGCAGTTGACATGTCTGATCAGCCAAAAACAGTAGGGATTTATATGCAGCATTCTCTTGCTACTCCTATATCGTAGCCATTTACACGGTAATATATTGCTGTGTTAATTCAACTAGAGGTAGCTGTCCGATCGAAAGATGATTCTGAGAAAAATACCTCTTATTATTCAACCAGCTTTTACGCGCAACTTTGTTCGCGTCGACTACTAATATACGGAACAATTTTTAAGCAAAGGAATTTTTATAGGTTGCTTGCCTACGTACTTTATATACTAACAATTAGATTGTTCTCCGTAACAAAGAATATTAAATTATAAAAAAAAAAGTTCGATTTTAGAACAAACACGACGTGAACAATAACTGTGGTTGCTTGAACTTTATCAAACGTGGGAGCGTATAAGCTATTTCTCAGCTCTTACAAAACTGATCGAAATGAAACATACTCTATTTTCTTTCCTTGCTACTGAGCTATATAACAGAGAAAATCTCATCAAAATCCGTTCAGAAGTTTTTACGTGACGCGACTACAAACGGACAAATAAACAGACAGATAAAAATTCCAAAAATTAGTTTCTTCGACTCCGTAGTTTATGAGCTCCTGGGTGACTGTTTTATTTATTGCTTTTTATTCCACGTACAAACGCAACCCTTCTACCGTCTTATGATATATACAGCATATACAAGTAGGCATCGATTTCACATACGTCAGAAATATAATTGTTGTATCTTTAGCTTCAATGTAGGTACTTTCTTATTTAATATACATATAAGTAAACTGTTTTTGCGCTATCTGGAAGCAATGACTTGATTTAAGCGAAAGTTGCAAATACGCCCTTTTGACTTAACACGACGGCGTACGACTCACGCGCTTTATTCTTCTATCTCTATGATACCCTACCTCATACTTATAAAAAAAACTCAATGTTCCATTTATTTAGATCTTAAATAAATGGTATGAACAAAAGCTAAGAAATAACTAACCGACGTTTATCGATGCTTATATTTTTCTCTACAGAAACGACGTTGAAGATTTTCTAGCATTACTAAGAAATATTTAGAAAGAAAAATTGCACTTGAATTCTATGCTATAGTATTCTAATTGATACGTAGAACATTTTCCAACAAAAAAGACAATTTTTCTGTTTTAACATTTACAGTGATTTCTGCGAGCATTCAATCGTTCTACCTACGAAGTATTATAAAAATCGCTATAATTTGGATACTTTATACGGAGCCTAATCGTTAAAGATGAAATCGAATATATTGCACATAATTTTTCGAATCTAACTGGATGATTTCGACTTGTAGGTGACGCTTTTACAACACGAAAGTCGATATTGTATTACATATACCAGAGTGTATTGATATATAATTATTCACCATTATTTCATAAATATTTTAATAAATTTAACTACTTTAGAAACAAAATGATTGAATATTACAAATGCAATATAATGCCAATCGAACAGGCGGTAGGACAAGTTTGTTGAATGCAGCGGATCTTTTTAATGGAAATTACGGTTCTACCATATTGTACAAAGGAATATTTAGAAGAAGAGCAAAGCGGATAATAGGATTAAGATATTAGTACGAATTATTACAATTGTTAAAAGTTTACTCGGTTGTATAAATTTTCATAATCCCTCAATCATTGTTTTTATACGTTGTATTTATTTAAATCAAATTACCTTAAATAACCATTTGTTAAATATGCAAGCAAATGGTAGTATCATGTAACATATAAGAAATAACGTTAATAGTTCATAACTTTTAATTAGATAATATGATATACTATGGTTCATTTTCATTGCTGTAATTAAGTTTAGCTCGAATAAACTTATTTACGCGGAATTCTAGTTACATAACAACTACCGACTGTACCAGTCGAGAGTCGAGAGTTGAAACATCTTGTTATATCGTAATCCTAAGCTCTATTGTGATCTACCTTGAAGATCAACCAATCTTGAAAATCAGATTACGATGAGGGAATTACTATCAAGCATGAGAAATCCAGTTCTTTTAAACCCTCAATCAGATAAAGATATACTTGTGATTAAAAAATAATTTAATAACTCGCTTCAAATAGAAAATTGAATCTTCAAGACCTTCGTGATCGTATGATAAGACTTTCGTATGACAAATGATCAATTAACGTTTTACTAGAAAATTTTCTAATTCTTTAACAAACTTTAGGACTGGTTTTATAAACAAAATTTAAACACAATTGTTATTAAATACGAAGCTATAAAAATATAGTAACCCCAAGCAATGTTTAATCGTTAGTCGAAATGTCAATATTTAAACATATCGTATAAATTCATAAAATTTCTTTGCGAGTGATGGTATAAAACATCTTTAATTGTAAGAAATCTGGAGATTAACCACATCAACACTCAGTTAATTCCTTCATCAGCTTTATTGCACGATCATAAAAAACGTAAAGATATGACTCAGAAACAAAAAGCACGGGCAATAAAGAGTCGATTACGAAAACAGATAATCAGATAACTGTTTTAATCAGTTTTATTGCGCAACCGTAAAAAGCTGAACAACCATAAAACATCCATAAATATAGAATTCAGAACCAAAAAGAAAGGAAAATAAGAAGTCGATTTTGAAATCGGCTTTTAGCTTCTAAAGTTAAAAAGGAACAGCAATCTTATCTATACTACAATCCAATACTTTTAACATTGCAAAACTGCCATCTGAAAATGAATAAATCTATCGAAATTACACAACAATTGGAAAGGAACTTCTTTATAGAGGCGATTTCAGGGTAGGAAAGATCGATCCCCCGGAATTTAAATCCGACCCCTTAACTACGAGGAACGCGGAAGCCACTTCGAGAGGTTTCTTACTTCAAGCCTCTTCGCCGTGCCACTTGGAAAAATAATTTCAGCGAAATGAAGTCGAGAAAATTGCTTTGATTAAAATATCGAAGATCCAGTTCGAATGAGATGACGGTGGTTACCGCGTCCGGTCAAGGTCAGCCAGGATATTGTGTCAGAAATTGAATGGTGCAGAAAACTTAGCGATCTGCTGGATTCTCGTTCTTAATCTCTCAATCCATTACTTCAGGACAAAGCTGTACAAAATTTATATTATTATAATAAAAACGCGTTTTGACCCCGAAGGACCACAAATGTGTCAAAAATTGACTAGACTGCGGATATTTATGCAAATTCGTATCCTTATGCATATAATTAATACTGCAGCCTAGGTAGATAATTGTCCTACTACTTAAATATTATAACGGGTACCTACTATATTTTGCATATTTTATATATTCTTGCATATTACTTCCATTCTATGCATTTTTACATATTACATTAATTCCGTGCACTTTTGCATTTTCAAATCGTCGCCCTAGTTCTTAACTGTTCTAACTTCTTTCTTCAGAAAAATGTAATTAACCGATCCACATACGTCTCATTGGTATAAGGAATAAAAATTCATAATGAAGATGATGAAAACTCTACTTAGAAAGCGAGAAATATTCATTTCTTTTTAGTTCTTACTTCACACAATATACAATATTTAAGCTTCGTGAACTACAAACTCAATTCTCTCAGTTTATAAACTAGCGACGACAGAACACTCAAGAACAAGAGCGACGAAATTTCCCATAAATACATAATGGATCCTAGTAGTAGTCTATTAATCGCTAGATTGCAAATTTTTATACAAATTCATATTTTTTACAATATAAGTTAAAAAATAGAATTTTTTAACCGGAAAAATTGATTTACCTACCAAATATTATTATAGAATGCATTTGCATATTTTATATATCCTTCATGCTATGTACATTCTGTGTAATCTTTTTTCTTCTAATTTTCTATAAACTTATATAGTATATCCGCAGTCTACTGATCACTATTATCTGCCTAACATTTGTACTTCTTCGGTCATTCACGTTTCTCCTTTATAACAAACTCCGTTAAATTACAAAACAATTTAATCACGGTGCAGTACAACGTGTTTCCGAAGCACGACGTACCATGGACTAATTCTTCACTACGCCAAGAGAGTGTCCGCTCGGTAAATTGATAGCTTCCACGTTTTACAGGATTTTCTGTGCGCGATCATTAAGGTGCACGAACGGTTGAGAGCGTGACGTCTCTACAAAAAATAAAATTAAAAAAAAGGAACGAAATATTCTCCGCTCCTTTTCCTGTGTTCTGACATTTCGCGGTCGTACCAGCTGACCCAACTTATATCTCCAACTCTCTCGACCCTGGCAACACGCCTAACGACGCGACCGCTTAATGATCAGAGAGCTGCAGTCCTATACGTTCGAGAAGGAAGCCGAAGCCGAAAGCAAGAAAATCGACGTTCTAAAGTACGATCGACACTCAGGAGAATCTCGATCCTACGAACGGGTCAAATTTAACCCGCCGTTAGCTGCAGAGTTCAACGAATCACAAATCGAATCTTCCTCGTTTGCCGTTGACCTTAAACCTTCGGGGCAGGCCCGGAGATTCCTGCGGATAGCTTGCCGAGCTCCCTATTCTCGTGAAAGCTAGGAACGTTTTCTTGATATCGATTGAATTTATACGACTTGCAGTCGGAACAATTTTTAGTGGATTATTGTTGATATCGGGTGGGCAGTAATTGAGCCTTTCAGAACGCTGATGAACTTCGCTAGATCGAATAGCAATTCGGACTCTTTTCAAAAGTGAATGATCCGCATATGAGGGGGAATTTAACAACAACTGTGAAGAAACAAATTTTTCTGATTAACACGTTGACTGTCAGCATGGTGTTTGGTGGCCCATTTTACTCAATTTTTTGGAACGATTAAAATAAGATAAATTTCATGGACTAAAGTATTTACAACAATGCGAATGGCTTGGATTACGTTATCAGGAAAAAGTGCGTAATGCGGTATAATAAATATCACGGTATGTTTCAATCTACAACGTGTTAAAAAAAGCAGTGGTGGCAATCAGCGTGTCAGAAAAAGATGGAACGTCAAATAATATGGTGAAATAATAAATAACTGCGTGATATAAAAATTCTAAAATATTTCTTAAATTAATGGCTCAATCGTATGCAAAAACAATGAATAAACATCGATATACTAAAAGAAAGTTGGAAAGTTTCGCTTCTTTCCGACTATTTTTACCCATAAATTTATAGGCACACGCGAAAAGAAAGCCTCCGCTGGCTCGACGACAATGAAAGGATGAGGGAATGAAGAGTGCGAATGGCTGAAAAGTATAAAAGCGGAGAGGCAAAGTCTAAAGAACACGGAATGCGGACACGCTCCGGGTCAGCGAAGGGAGGAAGAAGGAAAGTCTGCGAATGAGAAATTTCGCTAAAGTACGAAACGAGAGAAATGAAAGAGAAAAGAAAAACTGCACGAACCTGCCTCTTTGTCTGTGTATATACAGTCTGGGACAGAAATAAGTGGACAGATACTGCAAATAGGTATCAATGAAATTTAATCGAACTAATGTCATATCTCAGCTTTATTGATTATACGAAGCACTTATTTGCCAAACCTGTTAACTCCACAGAACAGAAAATAGTGAAAATTAATGAAATTGTATAAGATAAGCAAGTGAATACGAGCTGAAGAATCAAGTGCTTTGACACTAAAATTTCTAAAATTTAATCAGTTTGTCCTGTGAACCGCTCTGTGCTCGTATATTCTTATAGTATGTATATAAGTTATTTAGCAAATAATTGAAATTAATATTTATATTTTTCTGTATATAAGCCGTATTCAACAAAAACTTTCTTTTTATCTGTTTCCACTACCTGCCCACTTATTTTTGCCTCCAACTGTATCTTGTACGTATGCATGCGTGTGTGGTTGATATAAATGGTTAGAAGCACGTCTGAGTGGTTACACGTGACCTAAATGTGAGAAGAAAAATGTAGGAAAATGGGACATGATAAGGAATCGCTCAGAAAAATGTACGTCGTCGTTGACCAGAAGTGAGGACATGACAGATGACTCTAACGAACACGTTTAAATACAAGGAACGCACAGTAGAGATGCCGTGAATCGCTGTTGCAAAAGACGTTCCAATTTGTTCGGATCTTTTGACATAGATAAGGACAGATTTGTCAAAATATCCTGTCATTATCATGAACGTATCCCATGAATGCCGTTTATTTATGTCAACGATTTGATAAAGCCAGCAAAGTAAGTGAAATACTATATGAATTTTCAATTTGTCATTTTGACTTCATTTTGTGATAAATAACATATAATTAATTATTACGTCTTTAGTAACTTTGATAGATTATGTGAAAAGTATTCGATTTTTACTTTTAAAATTATTTATTGTTCAAAATATTCATCTTTCATCGTAGAATCTAAAATTTGAAAACTAAGGTCTGACAATATCAGTGATAAGTTCTAGAAGTTATCCTTTATTTTCAAGAATGAAGAAGTGCCATTTTTTTTATTAACGATCGCAAGGTTAATTCTTAAAATATCGATGCATAATCAAAAATTATTATTTTCCAATACGAATAGTGACACAAATATATATATCTATCTGCATTCTTGAGTAAACTTCTGCCAAATTATTTCTTTCAAAACTGAAGATAAGGCAGATCCATAAATTGACCCATAAACACGCTTTCTTCATGACGGAAGACCTAACAAATACCTACCAGTAATCAAGTTCCATCCTATCACATTACGTATGACAAGGCTAAAAACTGACGCCATTGACAAATCTGCTTTTTCCGAAGATGCATTCGAAGCAATCATAAAAAGACAAAAGAATCGCGATTTCCGATTCGCCAGAAATTCCTCATGAATATCTCATGAGACAAACTGTTCAAACCCCGTCTTCTTCTCGAAAGGTTGCTCGCGTTTATTGGCTCCGATAACGCGTAGCCAAATTCGAACCACACGAAAGGGAATCTGGAAAAATTCAGATCTGACGAATCATAAAGAACAGATTGCGACCTCTTCGAATCCCGCACATTTTTCTGAACGTGAAAAGTAACATGTCGCGTGTATGTGAACTTTCGAATCAGGGTGTGAGCGAACGAGTAGAGAAAGTGACACAGTCGTTGGATCAAGCTGAACGTGAGAGGGATAGAAAGGGAGGAACGAAAGAAGGGAAGAAAGAAAGAGAGGGGCAAGTAAGGAGGAACGAACGAGAGGAGATAAGGGAGGAAATATAGAGAGAAAAAAAGAGAGAGAGAGAGAAAGAGGAGAAAGGCTCCGGCGGGGGCCGCTCGTCCATGAACCGAGGACACTGATCACATCCTCCTTGGACTGATCGGCCCTTTTTCTCGCTTCCTGATCCGTAGGTACGTCTTTACGATAGTCAGTTACCTGATCGGCGTCTTCATATTCGCAACGATCGTCGGCCAGGTTGGAAACGTGATCACCAATCGAAACGCGAATCGACTGGAGTTCGAGAGATTGCTCGATGGCGCCAAGACATATATGAGACATCATAAAGTGCCGGGCGGGATGAAGAGGCGAGTACTCAGGTGGTACGACTACAGCTGGTCGCGAGGAAGAATACAAGGCGGCGGTGACATCAACACCGCCCTTGGTCTACTTCCAGACAAACTGAAGACCGAATTGGCGCTACATGTGAATCTCTCCGTATTGAAGAAGGTTACCATTTTTCAGGTGAGTTTCTCTTCTCAAGTACTTTATTCTGTGTTGTCGGTGAATGAACGCGACGAGAGATAGTTCTCTGTTTATTGCTAGTAGTAAGTAAGAGAAACGGTTTCAATTTGAGCATGGGAACTGTGATGACGTTCAGAATCTGAGATGTTCATCCGATTTATTAGATTGCAAAATTTTTCAGATTTATGTAACGTATTTTGAAAATTGTCTTAATGTAGAAATCTACCTTCATCAGATAGAAATGGTGCTCTATCTCAGAGATTTATTAACTATTAAATTATTTGGTTTAATGATGCTTTATATATGAATATTTTATAGTGGTCTGATAAGAATATAGAGTTAGAAATATTCTATAAAAGATTGCCAATTTCATATTCATTTTGACTAGCTCCGAATTTATCGATAGATCAATGATTCGAATAAATAATTCTTGAGTTGTACGACGCTTGATGGTATGACTTTCAATTTCGCTAGAAGTATTTTTAATCAAAACGTTCGACTATAGCGTGAAAGGAACGCGATGATTGCGCGAATTATTGGCAAATTCCCCATTTCTCTTGGAAATAGTAGAAATAATCCTACATAAAGAGGTTGGGTATGCCAGCATGATTATTGATTTGTATTAGATATTCCGCATTTGTTTCTGCTATTTGAATTATATTTAAATTATTATAAAAATATTTATCTAGGTGATAGAGATTTAAAATTCAACATATTCGAAAGGTACAAGTTACTAATATTTACTACGCTAAATTTATTATGGTATTAGTGCCAATTAATACATGATATATAAATCACAAAACACACTTCCGCAATTTGTTAAATAGTTCAAAAAACTATTTGCTACGACTAAATTTTATACATAATCTTTTCAGTTATCTACCCTATGTAAAATGAATAAATTTCTCGTATTTCATAGCTGAACAGAAAGGGAAATATCAAAATGTTCACTTTCATCGGTGCACGAAATGTAATGGAAAATCATTTTATATGGTTTAAAGGGTCTTTTAACGAAAGATACATCAATGGCCTTTTGCTATACGTATATATATATATATATCTATATATAGCTATATATATGTATAGCTTGCTCGATCACAGAAAGAAGAGCACAAAATAAGAAAATATTTCAGCTCGAGAGAATCGTATCTCATATCTTTTTGTTCCTATTTTACCTTCTTTCTTTTCTTTGTCTCTGTATTGCCTCCATCGTATTGACAATGCGTCGAAATGGTCGATACAAACGGGTATGTGTCATATACCTCAATTTATATAATATATGTATATATGCATGAAAGGCGTGTCTATGGAGCTGCGAAAGAAAATTTTGGATTTAAACGATATGGAAATGCTGCTTCATAGTAGGCAATACATTTGTAAAGCGAATAAAGAAATTACAAAAGTATTGTAAAAACGGGAAGATAACAAACATTTACAATATAAAAGGTAACATATAATGCTATTACTACTATGATCCTTAAGAATTGTTGAATAAAAAATTAATATAAATAATGTTCTGAAATATAATATTATTTGAAATAAAAAATTGTAACATAATATGGTAAAATAAAAAAAAGCTAGCAGTAATGAATGTTGTCTTGTAGAAAAAATGAATATGATTTTTTCATATTTATGCCCAGAAACTTTCAACTTTTCAATTAAATTCCAATCGAGTTTTTCTTCTTAAAATCTTTAACAATATTCAATTTCTAGATTGCAATAGCTCTTCGCCTCTTATAGACATAATATCAAGGAATATTTGAAATTATAAGCTTGTCTCTAAATTCATAAGTACAGATGAAATCCGAAAAATGAAAACTATTGTCACTAAAAGTTTCATCAGTCACGCTCTCCAAAAATATAACAGCAAACATCAAATAAAATAGTGCGCGATTTGGCATCGATTTCGATATTTAATTTTTTTTTTTTTGGCATCGAGAATCATAAATATTCTTAACCATTTTACAATATACTTGAACGAATAAAACGAGGAATGTATACGTGTAGAATTTAAAATATGAAAATACATATACATCATATATATTCAATTGCGTCATGGCAATAGGAAGGAATTACATGTGATATTAACATATCAATGAACATTCTCTATAATTCTGTTAAATTACAGTAAATACTACTTGTCATTGTTATTAATTTCTGATTTAACATTAATATGCAATGTAGATTTATAATTGAATGACGATTGCTCGTCATGCTAACGCAGTTATCCGCGTGAAGTGCCATTTCGATTCAGTTGAAATCGATGTTGAAATACGCGCAATCCGAAGACCTTATCGATCACCTTTAATAGCAATTCCGATTCAATTCGGTATGTTCAAGCATGACTTCTCACACGACTCCAGGGCAACTGGCCTGGTAATAGGTTAACCTCATAAGTGCTTATAGTTGATGATGCGATGATTAACTAAGTGCTATCTAAGAGACTCTTCTAATCAACATTAAGCATTACATAACATTAAGCACACTTTATGATTACTGTTAATCCTCGAGCCGCGACGCCCGCACATCGCGTCTACTTATTCTGTTAATAAATATGTCTACTTCTTTATTCTGTTAATTCTAATAAATCTACGTAAGATAAGTTTCGTTCGCAATTTTGTATAGAAGAATATGAAAAAGTTGTCCAAGATTTCGTACAAAAAAATATGATAGCTGATTTTGTACAGGAAGATACGTTCCCCGCGGTTAGGGTGTCAAAAGTGTCACTAGCAAATAAACTATTTGATTTCACAGGACTATTTCACAGGAATTTGAACTTCTACGAAATGCCTTATTTTAAAAAGGAATCGTTCGTTAAATTTTTGCTGTTTAACTGTTTGAGATAACTTTTGAGACTTATTGCAACTGTATACTATATTAAACTAACGTACAGCTGAAATCTTTCAAGAGGCCAAATCAGCGATAGGAAAATTTCAAAATTTTCTGAAATATTCTATGCATATTCCTGAAATGTATTTCTTCAAATACATAGCGAATGTTTCATGGTGAACAAACGGGGCAGTTTGTGTGTATTATGATCAAACATTAGATCAATTGACCTATTGTTAACGTGTATAGCAAACAAGCATAATAAGATTGAACCTCTGGCAATCAGCCTACGCTTGTAATAAATGAGATTCCTGGACACAAACGCAACACAGCTTAAGATTTCAATTACAATCTACAATAAAGAAAACAAATTTTCCATTTTCTATAAAGCTTTCAATAAGATCTTTTATCATCGCATTAATTAAAAATACACATTATCGTACATTGAATACTTAAGTTCCACGATGTAACCTTCCTTCCGGATTCTTTAATATCATAACTTCACAGAATTTTAAAATAAATGTTTTTAAATAATCCAAATATTTTCACAATATTTATATTCTGCAATTATTATTCTACTCTGAATTTAATATATTTTTAATTACTTTACATTTTCATATCTACGTCGTTCATTCTATACGTGATATTTCTCTTCTCTTTTTAGTGTTAGAATGGCAAAAATGCAAAAGTACGTACATACGGATGATCTGTCTGGCCGGAAATACGAGCCACATTTCCGGCGAACGATTTCCATAGGAACACAAACTGTAGCGTTAGCTGAACTGTAGCGCGACAACGCATCAAATAAACAATAAAAATTCCACTTTACCGTCGAAATTCTATTCTTTTTTTGGCTTCCTTTTTTTCCTCGTACCCGTTTTTCTTCTTTTTTTTTTTTTACTACGGAGTTTCACGGTGTAAGCGGTACAGGTAGACAAAGAAATATATCACATACGAATAATCATGAAAGAAGTATTGGAAGATTATACTGTCTGAAGAAACGACGTTCCGTCATAAAAAAGAAAAGGAAGAGAGAAATAGAACAGTTTTAATCTACGGGTCTGCGAATGTCACGATAAAAATCGACGTATCCGAGACATACTGGCAAATCGAATGGCTTTGTTCCAGGTGTTGCGACAAATTGAAATGTAAGACGTCGATTACGTATGAATCTAATGCATGATTTGCTAGTAACATCGGCGCGCTGTTTATTGCAGAACAATTGATCTTAATGCCGCTTTAACATCGAACTTTTATTTTTCGAAATTTTTTATTCTTCTTCGTATTATATTTTATTTATTTAAAGAAGATATTCGAAGCTCAATTTCAAGTCCGAAGAAAATATAAGTCTAAATATAACAGTTTTATAATATAATATTATCTATAATATAATAGTAGTCCAATATAATTTTATAATATAATATTATAGTTATATTAGTTACATAGTTATATATAATATAATAGTTTTATAATATAATATTAGTCTAAATATAACAGCTAGTTTAATGATACAACAGGTTTACACATTTTGCAGAATTAAATAATTACTAACTGAAAGGGGCGTTATCACAAGGATTCCTTTGATACGAGGTTTAACAAGAAAGATGTTATTTGATGACGGGATTTACTATCCGTGTTACCTGATATCCTTGATGAGATTAGATCGATATTTTAAAGAAGGACGATTATTATAATTTTTATGATAATGAGTAAACTGCGAATACTTATGCAAATTCGTATTTTTCTAAATAGAATTTACAAAATGGAGCTTAGATAGAAAAATGTTTTATCTATTAGGTATGTTACAAAGTACTGTACTTATACATATATTTCTACATATCACGTGCATTCTGTGCATTTTTGTATCTACAAATTTCTCATAAATGCAGAAAAATCCGCAGACTAACGGAGAGTATCACATGATTCATCCTGCATAAAACATTTATCTATCTAATTTCAACAAAATTATATAGAATATTTGTATTATCGGTTTGAGCTAATATCCTACAACCTTTCAATTGTTCACGTTGAATCTAAAACGTTTCCTTTATCCTCTCGATGAAAGAAAACGTTCACAACTAAGACGAAATTCGTTCTCCTTGATTAATTTTCTAATTACATAGTGTTAGAAAACATGGAACAATTGAGATACGAATGGGCTTGTAATTGCTGTTTTGTGAAACAGGTTATAGAACAATTTTGCACTTCGCTTCGTCAGTATCGTAATAAAAGTTTCTTCGGTTACGCAGCGGCGCAAGATTTCGCACTTGCATTGTTTTTTATGGGCCATAATATAACCGAAGATACGGCCTCTTCGGTTTCACTCGCAATGGTACACAGGGCTAAGTAAACGTGTAAGCGAGGTTTGTAAATATAATACGTTTCCTTGTAGTTAAAGGTACTTGCAGTTTAAGGAAAAATGTAACGAGATCTAAGCGGAAGTTCTTATCTTGTAAAGTCTTCGCTTCGTGCGCTTCCGTCGGTTCTACTGTTGCAATTTATCAGATGTTCTACTTTCCCGATAGTATAGCTTTAATCAAAAGTAACTATTTGCTTAAGTATGGAAAAGATCACACGGTAATCGTTATATTTAACTTTGACCATATTACGCAGTAAAACAGTCCAAGAAATACGCGCATTTCAAAAGTTTAGCTTTTCAACACGAAATGATGAGTGAAAATACAAACAATATCAAAAAGATATTTCATTTATAATTATTCGATGTTATGTTTCATTTCAATATATGATGCAAAATAATCGAAGATGGAGTAATCGAGATTATTAAATTACTACAGGATGCTGGATATAAAAATTTATCATATATATATAATATAATAGGAATTAATAACACAACATAGAGATATTTTTAGAAATTAAAGAAACATAACTTAGTTTAATATTATTTGCAGAAATAAATGTACGCACCATTATTTGCTAAATATCATTTCGAAAATATATTGATATGTTATTGCGACAATATATAGACGGGCAAAAGTAAATAGAAAAATAACTAAATCAGCTTCCATTTAAATAAATAGAATTCAAACAGAAACGGTGTTACGTCACGTTACGATAAATGTGGATGAAAATAAACGAAGTGTACAGTTACATTAATTTGAGAATATAATTAGCAGAGTAGATCTGAGTTAAATCGATTAGGAAATCAATGAACGTATGATTGTTAAGCTAACTTCTACAACAAACTGGCCGCACATCGAAACTGATTTAACGTGAAATCTATTCAGCCTTGGGCAATGACAGATCACGAATTCAATCGTCTCGTGCCAGCCGGTGATGCAATTAACGTCGGACGTAGACACATTTGCTCTTTGATTTCCTTCTCAATCTCAATATGTATATCGTGTACCGAGCATAGAACACAACCAAACGTATCTAAATGATCTTATTTTCTGTCAAATATGTAGCTATATAAATTACAAATTTTTACTGATAATTTATATTACTAATTTGTCCATGAAGGAGTTAATAATTTATTAACAACTTCCAGACCTTTTTCCTTTTCTCAACCTATCTAAAGTAATTCTATTAGGTTGTCCCAAAAATTTCTTTCGTTTTATAAGGAAATAATAGACGCATAACATTTTTTATTTCCATTTAAAAAAAAAGTTAGATTATAAAAGTAATAGAATTTTGTCAGGTCTATATCAATTACAATAATGTTAACAGAAAGAAGATTAGGAAAATTGTCTCTTTTACTTTTTTCTCTTGATTAACTAAAATAAACAATAGTGATGGAAGAAAAAGAATCGTGTTTTTAAAACAAGTATAGTTTACTGACAGAAAAATAATAATTAATGTATTTCGATGGACATACTCTTCAAATTCGACGTTGGCCTCCAAAGTGGTCCTGTTTTACACACTTTAATTGTAATATTCTAAGCTCTCAAAAACTTTTTAAAAACTCAAGGCTACTTACTGATACTTCCTTGTTCCATATTTTTTACAAATTATCATAATATTAGAAGTATTGCTATATTACAATATGTTTTATAACAAATTGCTATATATTCTATACCGTCTAAAAAATTTTATTCGTTCCATAAAACCAGTGTTGCTAAGAGGATAAAACTTGTGGATATGACAGAAAAATTTCTCAGTCGTGAACAGACCTTGCTTGGAAACTACGAATATAGGAAGGCAAAAGAAGAAGATGGAGAAGAATAAGTTACGAGACGCATGTAGATTCAGAAACTTCGACATACCGCGCGAGAAAATGCAACGTGAAGGAATCTGAAATCATAAAAAGAAGAGAAAATATTCAAGATTTTAGACGTTAAACAATTTTATAAATAATATCTGCTACATAAACAATTTTGTAAAGCAAACATTAGTAAATAAAAATATTCTTTATCGTGCTCCTTTGGTATATGTAAATGATTGAAGATTAAAATTTATGGAAATATGTGTATATATATGTATGTAACATTTCGATATTAATAACAATTAATTATATTTCTTAAAACCTTGAATTAGGAATTAAATACAGTTAATTATAGTAGATATAGTATTTTCAGCAAACAAAACACACGAGAATATTTCAAACAGCATGAAGAAAATGAAAGCAATGCTTCCATAGTCTTTACATACCGAGGAAGAAATTAGAATTTCAAAAGAGATACGTCCGATTTATGGAAAACCCGGACTAACAAAAGTCTGCTTTAATGTTGGTGAAACTAGATACCACGAGGAAGCCAATTATTTAATGCAACCAAATACTCAATATATTTATTCAATGAAAATTGAAATCGTCGCAAATTATGATCGAATGGATATATACTAACATTATTGTTATTAATATTAGAAGACAATGTATATACTAAAAATATACTACTACTGGAAAGGATCTGCTTCCAATTCAACAACAAAATTTTTCTCCCAATTCCTCTTTCTGTGAAGTAAGCCCATGAGTTTGACAAGAAAAGAACAAATGCAGATAACCAGACTCAGGATAAGTTACTCCAACGCATTCGCATCTTATCAGAAAACAGTATCCTGGATTCTGTGAATATTGCAGAACCAGCAACGCCGTCGAGTACCTACTTTGTTATTATACCAAATTCAAAGATACAAAGAAAAATATCCTACGATGTACAATCGCTTCAAATTAATAGAATACGACGTAAAAATTTACAACGAAATTTACGAAGTAGAATTAAAAAATTTCCTAAAGGAGACACCACATCTTTTGCACCATCTATAGAAGTATAGAAGTATAAAATTGCACTAATTGGCTAACTAATTACTTACTAATTAGCAGCACTAATTACTTTGGTAACTGTACGAAATTAAGCATGTAAATACTATTCAAAAATGTATATATGTAAATGTATATAGAATACATGTAGTTGTAGTTACTACACGGTTACCAGGGCCTAGTGTATCTTGAGGTTGTACAAGAGTGTAAATGAGAAAGCTATGTAAATCAAGGTTATTCTGTAGCCAACAGGCAACATACATATACCTTACCAGGAGATGTGACGAAAACCAATAAATAAATAATAATAAGTTCAATGATTAAATAATGATAGCCTGTAATTAGAAATCGAGTAATAATAATAGACAAACACTCACAAAAATAATATAATAATTATTATTTAATAATTAGATGAATTTTCCTCATTTAAAAATGTCCCTGTCAATAAAAACGTATCTATTTGAAATATCTTAAATTCTATTACATAAATTTGTAGGAAACGACGCGTTGTATTGTAGTTCGTCTTCACTATCTCAGTCCGTTAGAAATATAGGCTCGTATTTCTTCACACTGCGAAACGCAGTGCAACGAGTACATTTGGATGCTGAATACCAGCGAGTATCTCACCTACGTGAAATAGGATCTACAGCCTAATTTCCAGAAACACGATGTGTTTCTCACACCTACCAACAATTTAAGCGAAAAGAGGTCTGGTTAGAGGGATATATGGAAGAAAGGAAAAAGATACGATTCGTGAACCATGAATCTTTGCTCGCGATACTCCCAATGTGGCGATAAACTCCACGCATTCAACATCATCATCATTCCATCGAGGTTTCTCGCTTTTGTCGCTGTACAGAGAAAGTGGAAGAAAGCAAAGAAAATTTAAAAAGAGATTATAGAGATATCGATGGAGTAGAAAATCTGAATTTAAATAGAAATAATGAAACATTATTGTCGATGGAGTAGAATTTTGAGAATTGTTTAAAGACTGAATTTAATATCGGAAAAGAAGACAAATTTGGTGTTTATATTTTGTTATGAAAATGTTCATTGAAAATCGAATACATTGTAAAATAGAAAACACGTCATTCGTGTTTATTAATTAGAAATCTCGTATTAGAATTAAGAAATCATTATTAGAAGCAAATACATTATTTGTTAGAACTTCTATGATTTTAAATGGTACATTGTTCGTCATATATGAAATATCATTTTCTTAAATGCGACACTATACTTTCTGCGCTACGATCAACTACTCAAAGGTGTGGTATTTTTTCAAACGATATACTGCAAATTCTACAACAATAACGATATGTGACAATAACTGCAATTAATTAATACAATATATGTGTAAATAAACGATACTCTACTTATGGTTGTGTGAAATCTATTTGCGTTTTTAATATTTTGAGAGATAATGCGTATGGTCGTGGGCAATGGAAGTGACGTTCGTTGATTAAAATCGGTTTATCTATAACATTCGCTGCGTCAAGTTTTTCATTTTTGTTATGAAGAATAATCTATAATTACTAAAAACATTTATAAAAACACTTATTTTCAATAATTAAGATAATTCGGATAATTCAATGAGAAAAAATTGTTTCTTCTTGAATTAACAATTTTTCCCATATTTCATATTGAATTGAATTGAATGGAATATTTCATATGAAAGAACACTATACTATACTAAATATGATACAATGTTAAAGGTACAGAAAGAATGCTATCAACATGTTACTCATTGTCAGAAGCAAATATTTCTTCGCAAAATAAGATTGCAGTGAAGAATGAAATTAATTTAAACTGTCAGTACTTGCATCGCAGAATTTAGTAGGAAAGGGCAATATTTTAAAAAATAACTTTGGAATTTGAAAGTCTCCAAGTTCGTTAAAAATCTGATTCAAAGAACACAAAATGTGAGATTATGTGATAGATACCTATTATAGTATAATAAGTTCATTAATATTAATTTATGACGATTATTATTCAAGTATTAATATTCCAGGTGCATACTGGGAAGGCGTTTTGTTCGCTCTAGTCATGCATAAACTCGATACAAAATGTTGGCTAACTATATCGAGTGAATAGCAATGAGCTTGCTACGTGCGCGGAAAATATCGGCTTTTGTCTAATTATCAATATTACGCTCTATATAATTATAATATGAATCTCTGTAAATTACGGTTATTTAATTAAAGTTATTCTTTGTGAAAGATCAAAGACATTATACACGTTATAGCCAGATTCGAACGATTTCTTCAGAAAATAATAAGGTAACGTTACACAACGAAAATTGAAAATTCTTATCCGAATAAAACGTCGCTCGGTAATAACATAGCTGAGAAAAGAATAACAAACTTTACTTGTCCTAAAATGTCTTCAAATTCGAATTTGCGCGCGTACATGCAATAGAATGATTTGAAACGAAGCAAAAAAAGCGCAAAAGGCCTTCAGAAAAACGCTCAACAAGTGAAACTTTCGGTAAAAATTTTGAAAACACGTCGCACTTGTCACGTAAACTTGGTTGATGAAATAAAATAGCTGAGTCGTAACACAACTATTGTCTTTATTTCACAGCACAGGTTTACACTGATCGGAGAGATGTTCACTGTTCGATGGTTTTGTCTATTTCTCCTCTAGATGTTCTCGTCTCATTACGGAGGAAAGCTCGATGTGGGTGTGCCCTTTTTAATTAACAACGCGGATTGGCTGTTCGCACCTTCCGTTAGGAAAAGTGAGGGTAACGACCCACGATGCCAATTGGTTATAGGTCATGTTAATAAATGAAGAAAAAAAGAATAAATGTCAGTAGAAAAAAATGGCAATGATTGTGATACCAGCCGAGAAAAGTAAATCAAGTTTGCTGGATGTTCGTGAAACGCGTTACTTCGCTTAATGTGATCGAACGTTTCTTCCTCAGGGTCATGATTTACGAGTGAAAAGAAAAAAGAGAAGGATTTATGATGTCGCTACTGAAACAGTGGAAACTATTCGCTTTAAGGGAAGCAGCTTACTTTCGTTCCATAAAGTTGATCGAAAATAAATAGACGGATTTGTAGAAAAGAAACATTTATTGGTAACGGTGAAAGTGAAATGCGAACGTTATCGATCAGAAATTTCGTATTATTCGATGAAACGGAACCTTGGATTTTTTTTACGGTGGAGATATAAATGACTACCTGAACTTTTATACGTTATACATATGTATTTTAAAAAAGAGTTTAAAAAATTCAATATCCTTCAGAGAATCGCACATTGCAAATTTTTTATATTAATATTTATTTTCGATACGTCAATGTGTATAAATATTCAACGACAAATAATTTTATACAATTAAGGCATATGCGTAACTTTTATCTCTTTCTAAGTCCACTATCGATTTACTTGCCGAATACACATCTTCATAGATGTCTTCGTATGAATATCGTGTCCACTTATTCAATCGTTGATTAATGACGATTTTTTAAACGCAAAGAGAATTTCGATTTTTAGGATTTTCTTTGTATTCAATCAAAAAATAGCATTTGAATTATCACCTTTGATTGTATTTAGGATATAATTGATATTTCTTGTTACTAGACTTTTCTCCCAAGAGATATTAATTGATTATAGAATGAGTACTTATAGTTTTGAAATATTATGGTTCATATCTATATTTAACTGTACTTAATGTATTTCAACTTAAAAATCGGCCAGACAGTTTAAAATTGAAAAATATATTTATCTTTAAATTTTCCCTACATCGTAAAAGTCCATCAAAAGATCTAGTGCCATTATTATCATCCATAAAATGAATCTATAAATCATTCATATAGGGGTGCATCGGTTAAACTTTTATGGATGCGAATATAGCGTACCGCAGTGAATTTACGTACATATTATCTCTAAATTCATCCCCCCTGCAAAACTCATTTTACTTAAGTAGCTGAGGCAAAGCTCAAAATAAGCCACGTCAAACTCAAACTAATCTTAGAGCACAAAAGATACAAGATATGATTTCACGCTAAAATAGCGAACTAAAATTATAGCCTTTGTGGATATAAATTTAATTTTATCGAAACTAATAATAACGGCGACGCTCGTGGAAAAACGAGGTCGAATCTAGTTTTGTTAGTTCTTATTGATCAATATTGATACTATAAGGTAAAAATTAAATATATCTCTCGAAAGTTATCACAATTTTCATTATACGTTTATATAGATTTATAAATCACTATTGCAGTATTAACTCATTATAATTGCATATACCGTGAATCAGTTCTCCTTTGCGATATTCGTGAACGACTTATTATAATTCGTAATTTAATAAACGTTCATTTTATTTCCATTTAAAGATATCTATTCGCGGTTTGTAGTATGTTTCGAGCCTTTAAATTGCATACTGTACAAAATTTCAGCAAAATACAAAGATGTCACATTAAAATGTGGGAAAGCGGTTTTCCGCGCGAATAATTTGCGTTTGAGATTTCCAGGTAATTTCGAGATTTCGAGAATTTCGTGTTTCTCCGTGTATTCGCTAGACCACAAAACGCAAACCTGAATAGAATTCGTAGCAATGTTTATGACACCTACGTAAGATAGATATTTTCGAGGACAAACTTTCAATTGCAGACACTTAATAAACTACATGAATTCGATATTAAATATGTTCTACAAGAAAATGAACAAAAATTCTAGATTTTCTGTATTGCTAATTTTTAAACAACCACATATATCGTGCTACAAAGTCAAATGAAAATGTTTATCAAATGTGGTTGAGAGTGTTTTATGGGACTGCTCTTGCCAATATTATCTTTTGAATTATAAAACGCGACAAAGTAAAAATATCTAAAATGCATTCTGATGCGACATTTGGAACTGACGAAAACTATCATAGTCGCATGGAACTATAATAATAACAATTTGAAAGTTGACATATGTTTTACTTTGTAATTCAATTTTACAACAAAATTTCTTTCGTTATGAAAAAATATGAGTACAGTGATTCTACGTAGCAATCCCTTTTACGGCAACCCTCTGCATAGCAATTCCTTTTTACATAATATACATTTATATTTTATTGCAGCTACAACGCATACGTATTATGTTAATTTACAAAAACCACTCCAGCACACGAAATCATACACTTTAACTTTATAATGCATATTTCTTATCCTGTTCCTAAGTCTCTTTGCGTGTACGCTAGGATTTCCCTTAGCTTTCCTAAAATTCACACTTTCTTTACGTATGCCGTTTCTTATTTTGTAATATTAAAAAATACACGAGCAACTTCAAAGGAAAGCAGGATAGCCTGATATCGTATTCAGACACGCAAGAATATTAAATTATTAAAGGAACTATTAATGGAACATTTTACTGTATTAATTCCTTAACAAGGAACTACCACTATTGTTATTTATTTAAAATTATTTAAAAATTATTTATTTTCCTATGTTAATCCCTTAACATATAACTATCAAACGATATAGAATAATACAATGGAATATCATGTTCAAACTCTTCACTCAGTTCTGTTGCTTTATAACATTCGGACTTCTTCAAACGATGCTCTAAACAACAATCAAATCTTTAAACATTCGCGATACGTAGTATATATCAAAGTGGAAACTTCGTCGAAGTGCAGCTGGCAAATATATAAAATAGAGTATTATTATACCAATATATCCATTGGCTTCGCAATTTTTGTTCGATCCCCTTAAAACTCCTTCAAACATCTTAAAACGATTATTTAGACAAGAATCGACTATTGTCATCACTCGAGAAACGTAATACACTTCGCCAAAATTCGAGCAGAGAAGAATATAAAACATTGCAGAAGATATTATCTCCAAAATTTGTATTTAATTTCTTCCAATTTTTGATTCGGATTCCTCCAAACTTCCTCAAACAATTCTGTAGAGAATAATGAAGCATTGCCACTCAAGTCATATAATCCGCTTTGCCAAAATGTAACTACGTAGTAAACAACAAGTTAGCATGAAAAGTATAACACGAAATATGAAATAATCGAAATTTTCGAAACGTTTGTTTTTTAATTTTTTATTCAATTTTCTTAAAATTCTTTGAAACTCCTATCAAGTTCCTTGGGTAACAATTGAACGATTTCATTCAAAACGTGTGACATACTTCGCGAATGCACAACGAGAACGTCACGAATCGTCCCAGATTCAACAAACAAGCTGACAGTGGAGACGTCTGGCACCATAAGGCTAACACCGAGGACGATTTCCTCCGACGTTCGAGTACATCCGCTGCAAACCTGCTGCGCCCGTTTGTCACGAGTGCAGATTCGCCTGTCTGAGCGCAATGTGGAAACCATGAAATGTCACGAAAAGAGCTTCAACGAGAAGATTTGAGACCTTAAGGGAAGAGGAAAGAAAACGCGATCGTCAAAATAATATTCGAAGAATGTCTATTATCTGAAGGCGATTCCGCGCCATCTGGAACAGATCCGAAGAAAAAAAGGAAAGAAAAAGGAAAGAAAGGATATCAAAAGAAGTCGGTTCAAAATTCCTTTTAAGATTTGTTCTCGACGTTGCTCGTTGAGGCGGCTAAAAATTATGAGAGGAAATCTTTACGCTGAAATAACCCGTGCGCACTGTGTCCTTTGACATTTGAACGATAATGAAAGAAGTATTGGATGAATAATATTCAATGAAGATATTTGAAAAAGAATGTATTTATATTTTAATAGAGATATTTAAAGAGAAGTATATTAAGAGACGTTTTCCTTCTCTAAATTGAAGAATATCGAAGCATACCAAGGTTTAGGAATAACATATTATTCGAAATGTCTCGACTCTTTGTATCCAAGCAACTTCGTTACGATAGAATTGATAATGTAGAAATTGTTCTTTGTATTATTATCGTCATACATTTGCTATCTTTTTCTTTCCCAGACAAAATCCCGATTACAAAGAGTTTTACCACAAAAGAACGTTTAAGTTATTGATGAATCGTACCATAAAAATTTGTTAAGTATAAAAATTCAGATAATATCAAAATACGGCGTATATTTTTCTACATGTGGAATAATATAATATTTCGATACAGAATAAATGAAATTTCCAAAGAAAATTCAGAATGAAGGAGAATGAAGAAAATAGGCTGATATATCTGAATGAATTACGTCACGGACTTGTTCTTCTGATATTTATTTATGTTTAATGAGCATGTACTATGCATGAATGCACCATTGTATACGTATAGCGGTGACAAGCATCCGTTAATATTCACTGAGAACCCCTCGTCTCAATATCCTGTGCGAGAACAGAAACCGCAAGGTCGTCCTCAAGGAATCGATAAGAGGGATGCTAATTTCAGTCACTTTGCGTATGCGATCATACCAGCTAATATGCGTGAAGATATTCTATCATCTGGCCTTGAAAATAAAATGGATGGTTCCCTTACTCCTCTTCCAGTAAATAGATAATCAACGAACGTTTAACCATTCGTATAATTCACACTATTCCAAGTTATATAAAAGGGAAAGGTAGTTTATATCGAATTTCTTATAAATTCAATGTAAAAAGTAACGGCAAATATAATTTAAAAAACGGAAGGAAAATTAAACAACTCTCTCGATAATATTTCCAATAAGCTATGTTCGTGACAAAAATTAATAATTCTTTACGCGTGAGATATAAAACTATGTTTACTTTCATTTTAAAATATGCCAAAGTTTTAAATTCCACATTATTTTTCTTTTTCTTTCTTCTGTTTTCTTTTTTGTTGAAACCGTTAATTTTGAAAATGAAATACGAGAGAAGAACACGAAGATTCAAAGAAAATTTTGTACAAATATTTAAGAAACGAACGATCAAAAACTTAGAAATTGAAATGTTATATCTCACTCTATTTCTTCTTTGAAAATGGATTACCAAAAAAAAAAAAAATAGCGGAATTGCAAAGATAATTTTGTACAAAAATTTTTTATCGCAGAACGTTTCAAGTTTTAAATTTGCGTAGGAGGAAAAGATCTTTAATTAACATGTTGTATCATTTAACAAAGACAAAGGGACAGTAATTGATTCAAGGATATCATTTCCCAGAAATCAAGATAAATTCATTCTTTTACTGCCCACGATCCTACGATAAAACGCGCTACATCTGTGTAATGAAAATCCTAGTGCAGCCATAATGCTCACCGGCACGCAATTCGCAAGTAAACCGTCCGCAGACAGAGGAAAACAATCTTTTACAACCCATCATTACGATCGTCTGTAATTGGCACATTTATGTGACTTTTAATTGCCGCTACCATTTGCTTCAATGAAGGCGGCGACATCAAACCTTTAATGTTTTTTCATTACCATATCGTGGCCAGTATGTATACCGTATATTTACGTGATCGTCTATACACATGTTACCCACCCGTGATTTCGTTGATCGTATTTTAACGAAGTCTATTGTACATCGACTATACAAAAAAGAATCGTTTGGCACAGGAAATTGTAAGCGCTTTGTACCTCTGGTCCATCTACCGAAATCTTGAACAAACGATAATAATAAATAAATGCAAAATACATAGTAATGTACATCTACAGTGGCGGGAAAAAGAAAGTTTATAATTATCCCTCCCTAATAATATCTTTTGGATTGTAAAACGTGACAAAGCGATTTTCCAATCGATATATGAAGAAGAATAAAAATAATATGAATTGTGGATTGAAATATATAAAACACATTTTGATGCAACACCTTGAAGCAACAAGAATTACTACAGTCACAGAAAATTGTGATAATCATAAAATAAGAAGCATATAAAGATACTATAATCCTATAACATGGATTTATATTTAATAAGAACAATGAATAAATATAATATACATATACCACAGAATAAATGACTATTATCAATATGGCAAAAAACTTTTAGTACAATTCTGACTAAAATTATACCGATTTTGAACTTTCTTTTATCCGCCAGAATAAATTTATTTAATTTTCGCATAACCCATCGTATATCTATCACAGTATCGCTAAAATGACTAACGTTAATTGTTAATCACGATGTTATTAATTAGAATGTTCAAATTCACTGTTCGCTTCTGGTTATTTACTAATCGCTTACCTTATTTATAATACTAAACGTTTGAATGAAACGATTCACAGATTCATACGAAATTATTTTGTCTTTGTTTATAGGAGTGTCAACCCGAATTTTTACACGATCTAGTGCTGAAGATGAAAGCCTATATATTTACGCCTGGTGATTCGATATGTCGAAAGGGAGAGGTAGCTAGAGAAATGTTCATAATAGCCGACGGAATTCTAGAAGTGATTAGCGAAACGGGCAGAGTTTTAACAACCATGAAAGCCGGAGATTTCTTTGGAGAAATTGGAATTCTTAATCTAGACGGATTAAACAAGTAAGTGATTAAAAGTAAATGCTGTCCTATTTCTAATTTTTGTTCCGAGTTCCGTGTATTCTAACTCCGAACTACTTCGCAAAATATTATTCTTCATACGTATAACGTTAAGCCTACTTTCGTCCAATTAGCATAAAGTTATGCAAATTATAATACAATAAATGTATGTATAAATAACATATTGTGGTATTAAACATTATTTAATTAGATCGCCAACAACGTTATGTAACATTATTATTTTAATCAACTTGAAAATTGAAGGAAATTAATTTCATCGATACCGTATCGTCATTGTCAGCACGCTAATTTCATTTAATTCAATAATTTAATCGAATAAAGTGCCAAACGGAATTTAAAGCACCCGTGCACTTTATAACAGTATACGAGAATATCTCTTGACAAATGAGAAAAGTTTTAAGAAAGTTTTATACTTTCAGCTTGCTATTTTATCTTCTAATGAATAATCGTGTTGCGAGTCCCATAAATGTATCGCATGTGAGTCGTAAGTTAAGTTGCGCAATCCTTTATTTGATACATGAATCTAAACTGGGAAAAATTTATACGAGAAGCATGTGAAGCTGATGGGAATGCGGCAATAGTCGAAAACTGCAATCGATAAAAACCTCCTTTCAGCTTCGCACGCGTTTTATTTTCCTTCCAATCCTGACACATATATAACTTGTCCTACTTTCTTGTTACATCGTTCAGTATCTCTGAAACATAGTTGTCTGAAATTTCGTTTCGCGCTTCGGTATTTTCCACAAAACTGAATAATTTAATTCCGACGATTGTTAAAAATGCACCTATCGCACGATTGAATCTTCTTATGACAAATTAAAGTTTAATAGTTAAAGGAATCATCGATACAAATATTTTTCGTTAAAAATACTAGCGGTGTTTCGTAAATGAATCCACTATAAGTGTCTGTTTTAGAGAAAACGAATTCTAAAATTATTTTGAAGGTGACACTTTGCAATCTACGAAAAGTCGCTCCGTCGTCGAATATTATCAATTTACAACTAATTCTCTTTATTCGCAGCAGATGTATGAGCAAGAGATTGAACTTTCCTAAACTTTGTCCCGAAGTCTTCGAGTTAACTTAACTCAATTACAAAACTGATAATGTAATGAATTTAAACTGGAACAGAGTCACTGCAGCTACTTCGAAATAATTGATGCGTACACGAAACTCGTTATAATATTCATTGTTACTTTCAAGAAAAAGTTCACTTTCAGAGTTAATTTTTTCGTAATTATTGCCAGAAAACCAACGATATATATGTCGGAGTCAGGTTGGAATTTTGGGGCGTTCGATGAACCTTTACTTACTTCACCGTCGCGAATGTAGCTAATGTTTATCGGTACAAATGTGGACATTACAAGAGGCTATGAATAATAGCGGCGATAGGGTGGTCGAGATGATAACGAATTCAGGTTCGATAACGAATCCACGGTCCACGGGTTGACAAATATCAACGTAATAACGATTCGGGTAATTTTCTCGATAACTCAATCAGCAATTCATCCAATGACTAACTAACTAACTAACTCGTAATCCAAATGAAACTACCCTTATATATTCCTGCCCCACTTCTCGGGTCAATCTTTGTTTTTAAGGAGAGTCATATAATCATTCCATACCTCTGTCCGGTACACGTTCCTCCCGTGACCGTGGCTACGTCTAGTGACCCGCTATGTCACTTCGAGCCCGAACCCACCGTCATAAAGCCAGATTGGAACATTAGAACTATTTCTTATTTTTATTACGTAAGTGTAGCTATAGTAAAAGTCTGGACTAGGGTATTGGGGTATTGGGACATATATATGTCGGAGATAAAAGAACATCAGGATTTCCCGTCCGGAATGTTGGGAAAAACATTTGTGCCGGTAAACATTAACTACTTCCGCGACGGTAAAGTAAGTAAAGGTTCATCGAACGCCCCAAAATTCCAACCTGACTCCGACATATATTTTCTCGATAAAGTTCTTTTGCGATGTACTTATACTTATTTTCCTCCCTTATCCTTCAAATGGAAGTTCTACGTCAGTTTAAGATATAACACACTTTATATTTCAAACCATAAAAGCTTCGAATTTAAAATATCAAGTTTCTATCTATCCAACGAATAAACTCTCAATTACAGACGCACAGCCGACGTTCGTTCGGTAGGTTACTCAGAGCTATTCAGCCTCTCCCGCGAGGACGTATTAGCGGCGATGAAAGACTATCCAGACGCTCAAGAAATCCTGCAGAATCTCGGTAGGAAACGTTTGATGGAGGCGCAGAAGGTCGTCAAAGCATCTAAGCAACCAACGTCGCCTGGTCACGACTCCTCGGACAACAGCACGAGCAAAAGAATCGTTAGCAAGCTGAAGTGCGACGTAAAGGGTCTAAAGTATGCGCTAAAGAGCAAACGAAATACAAAACCCGAGGAAAGCTTGGAGCTGCAGCCATTGACACCAAAGGTGTCAACGCTGAAAAGGCAGCAGAAGATCGACGATACTCAAGACGCGTCCGCGTCGAGCGTCCAAGAACCACCTGTGTCGCCTTTGGGCGCCGGGTTACCTCTGCTTGCCAGATTAAGATTATTAAAAGAAAAAGAAGAACGCGAAGAACGTCGAAATCTAATGGAAACGCACGTGCACACGCCTGAACAACAACAACCACCGTTGGATGCGCAGAACCCTATGAACCCGAATTTGCCGTTTCTTCAGAGAATACTACTCTTGAAGGCAAAGAACGAGCAAGAGGCCAAAGAGGCTGACAAAGAGGCACCCACTAAAGAGCCCTTGCTTCCAAAAAACGCTATACCCGAGGAATCGCAAGAACAATCGCCCAAGCTGCCTCGTAAACCGGTACAGAAGCAGCCATCGGTCCAAAGTACCATAGAACCGATCGTCAAATCGCCGACTACTTCGAACGAAGAGAATGCGAATGGTTCGAACGCGAAGAAACCATGGGCCATGCTGAAGGACGCCTCGTTAACGAACAAAGAAAATTCGCCGCAGAGGAGTCCGCCGACTAAGAGGCTAAGACAGACTTTAATGCACCTAAGACAGCAGACTAAGATGTACGCGTCCGTAGACGATCTTTCACCGGAGTACTGCGGTCTACCGTTTGTCAAGAAGCTGAAGATACTTAACGAGAGACAGAAGTTGGCGGAACTCGAGAAAGCAGTTAGGAGCTCCAGTTTAGACTGCGGAGAAAACGCCGAGCTTGAGTTCGATGGAAACTTGACGAGAAGCCACTCGGAGGCTTGCGCGATCGAGTATACCAGGAAATTAGCGAAATTGAATCAGGTACGTAGATTGAAGTTTTTGAGAGAGTTTTGGCAAATATTTTGTACGTTGATAAATGGAAAGTAACGTCGAGATATCAAAGTAATTGATTTATAGTTGTATGTGTAGAGACGAGTGACGTGTATGAGGACGTACACGGTAAAATGAAAGAAATCTTTATCGTTCGAGCATATACCGAGATGCAACATCGGTCAACATTAAGTTACGAATCCAATTGCTAGAAATTTAGATCCCGCTGTATTATACTCGGACGATATTTAACTGCTTAATAGCTTATATCAGTTGTCAGGTATCGGAAACTTCGACAATATATTAAACCGTGCGCGTAGAAGTTCTGTCATTTAGTTTCTGTATTATACGCAAGTGATTTACTCGCTTCGTCCTATTCAAATGGAACTACTTAACTCTGCGGAGGTCGCGGTGTATCTAAGAGATACAATAACTGAAATTCTATGCTGCAGTGCAGCTTATTTTTGCGAAAAGACTGTACAGATATGTGAAAAGTCTTTAATTGGACTAAAATTAATACAGAATATAATATATAGATATTTAGTATAGATATAGATATATATTTAGATATAGATTTACAGTATATATAAACTACATAATTACTAATTTAAAGATAAAGAATAAATTTGAAAGTATTTAGAATTAGATTTTACATGTATATCTGTTAGATCAACCACGACCTGCGAAGAGTTAATAATGGCACAAATCGAATCAAAATTCTTCAAACTAGAATCCTTTTAATTTAACTTTCATGAAAAATGTCTTTTGTTTGTGCCGATCTACTGTCAATTTCAGTTTACATCTTTATAATTCCGTTAAGATAGAGTAGAATTATCTATCTCGGAGTTGACGCATCGCGATCGATCAGAAGAACATACGTACTTTTCTATCGTTACGAAGAACCTCGATCGACGGATTAAAAGAAGGAACGTGTACCTAATAATAAATCAACTGATCTCGTCAGTAATTTTCACATTAAATCGATATTTTAATATTTAATATTTTACATTATCGACGAAATCACTATTATCAATCATGAACAATATCAACGTCTGATTTTAATCAGTGCCAATTCAAGTTCTTTCAATGCATCACATTTTCCAGAATCGAATGTCATCGATGTCACCCACGGATCAACTTTCACCGGAGAACGAGACGTTGGAAAGGCGGAACTTGAAGAGCATACTAAAGAAGTTGTCGGCCGGAAGCAGAACCGGAAGCTCCGAGACCTCGGCTACGAGCACGCCGGATCGCGAAGCGGCTACCGCCGAATTAAGGAAATTAATGAGAGCACCGACGATAGAAGGTTACGCGGCACGGCATTCGAAACTCTCGAAAAGCGTGACATTTAACAAATACACGCTGCAGAGCCCACCGTCCGAGCAGACCCCGGCAAATTATCCGCTTGGGTCGCAGTTGTCCGACTCCCAAGAGCAGGCCTCACTGCCACCGCCCAATAAACTCAATTTCCGTCCTTTGGGCAGCGGAGGTATCCTGCAAATGGTATCTCGGCCACGAGAAGAGGAATACCTGGGGGAGATAGTCACTGGCATCAAAGAAGTTGTTAAGGCTCGTCTGGTAAGTCGCTATTTTTTTATACTTTTTCTCTCGTCGCGTAGAACAGCTCGTTGAAGGTAGTTTGGATTAAACTACGACACGTATGGCGAACTATTTACGCAGAGTTAAATATTCAAATTTTGTCGAATTCTTCTCTAGGGATAGGGAATGATGAAACAAAATATTTTCGAATGGTGTTATTTGTCAAATGGAATGAAAGCAACTGTGATATTTTATTCGGCGGATTTTCAAACATATTGAGATTTAATCGGCGAGAAAAATTAAAATTGAGGGGGAAAATTGAACGTATTTGAGAAAAATTAGAAAAATATTCTATCAATCCTTACGTTATCTGATACGATTGACTGTAATTAAATCGAACGTAATTAATTCGAAAAGTAGATAATTCTAACGGTAATTAATCAGAAATAATAATATGCTTTTGTAGCATCTTTCATAAAGTAAAAAATACATATAAGAGATAGAAAGAAAAGCTGTGAATGGACATGCACAGTAACTCTTTACTGCGTCTTTTCTTTATTTACTATCAAGATTTACATAGTATTTAGACAGTTTCTTCGATATTTACAATAATCGCTTACTAGATATTTCAGAAAAACTGAATGTTTTCTTCATTCGTAAGAGTTAAACGAATGAAAGTTTGACACTTTTAAGTTTTCGTAGAATCAAGAATGTGTCCTTTCATCTGAAAAATCAATAGGTAAACTTGCGAAAGCCATTTATAAAATGTTCAAGAACTTAATAAGGATATCAAGAAACACGTTTGGAAGAATTACATTTCCTAGAGGAGGTTCTACAAGATTCCTTGGTTTCCTGTAATTTCCCTTGAAGATATTGGCTTCGAAGTTGTCGACTTCGGAGCTGTTCAACGTAAAGTTCTCGCGCACTGAGCCAGTTTGCAAGAAGTTTGCATCGCAACGGCTTATAACCTCGTTCTATTTGCATGCTACTCCCTGTTTACAAATCACTAATATATTACTTGTTAGCGTACTCCGCTTAACCAACGACATCTATGTGCTGTTAATTTCCCCGTTCGCAGATATTAATATGTTTCGTGATATTTACATCAATGCTATAAATGATGTGAAACTATCAATTTTACACAAAAGCAAGTGAAATTTTTTTTTGAAAAATGTTGTACATGAAATATACCAATGTTAGAAATAAAGAGAAAAGTATTATAAGTATAAAAGAAATTCTACTTTGATAACATATCAAAAATGTCTGAGGTAGAAAAATTGTAATATGAATGGATTAAATTATTCATGAATTAAATAAATAATTGCAATAGTATTTTAAACAATCTATAGAAACAGGGGAGTCAAAGTATAGATACATAGTAAACTATTGGACTTTGTGATATACAGTCTGGCCTGTCGACCTATCATTACAATATTAAAAATATTTTTGGATTTTTCGAAAAGTTATTTCAAAGAAAATAGCATCAATACCGAACAAGCGATACTTCAAAACATCTTATTCTTTAAAAAACAATAAAGATTGCGTTACTTATTTAAAGTAATTTCATCTACTACTTAGAGTAAACTAAATTGCAGCTAAACAGAAAATTATACCGTGACACAGCTAGCCTTCGGTAAACTCAAAACTCGACACCAGCGTACTAACTATATTACTCGTAACTAATATACGCATACGAATAAAATTTCAGGAGGACATACAGAGGAAGTTCGAACGGCAGATTGCTTCGTTGGAATTAGAGATCCGCAAGCGAGACGAGATAATATCTCAACTTCAAGCAAGAATACTAGAACTGGAACAAAGAGATTCAAGAAACAGGGATGAGTCTTTGGGAGACAGCACGGAGCACGACGCCTCGTTCGAGGAAGACTTGGACGACGATCGTGAGGACCACCCGTTCATGAGAGACGGTTCAGTGGACACGGTCCTCACCACTCAGTCGCACTACAAGCATTGCTCGCCATGTATAGAGTCTAGTTCTCATAACCGAAGATCCTGGGAAGAACACTCCGAGGAAGAAACATTAGAGCTTCAAGAACTCCCTAGCTCGATCGTGCCACAGTCTCTGTGGAAGGACGAGGTGGCGATCGATCTAGAGTCCAACAGCGAAAGCAGCAGATCCGAGGACGAATTCGACGATAGATCCGGAAGAGGCGGCAGCGAGAACGACGGCGATGACGATGAGGAAGGTGAAGTGCGTGGAGAGGGACATAATAATTGGGAGGCGGCTATGCTAGCCCAGGAACTAGAGGCCAGGCGGAGAAGCAGCGAGGACGCGAATCCGGGCTCCTAGCGCATTAACGAGATCCTAGATGTATTGTGTTATCTCACCAGCACTTTGCACCCCAGGGGTTGGTGTAACGGCCCAGCAACTGCTACAGGCAGTGCGGCCCTCTGCGAGAACGATTGTCCTTATTTACAGTTAGATTTCGATAGAATGACCAGTTGTAGGGAGACCATGATGTAAAACCCGATGTGTAAGAATCTAGGGGATTGATCGTTCCTTTCCTATGATCCTGGACTTTTGTCACGTGGAGATTCGTGGGCCAATATATACGACCTTCGTGAGCGGAACGCATACACGTGTTTCTAAAGCCTCCGCACGCCGTGAATACACGCGTAAATTGCGTTCTAGTCGCATTCCCTCTCTGTGCACATCTATCCATACATACCACACACGTACACATGCAGATACGCTAGTTCGGAGGATTGTTCTCTAGGTTTATTTCTCACAAACTTTCTACCACTACTCGTTTGCTTTTGTTTGGTCATTGATCGAAGATCGTGATCCTCTTATCCTTCGAGGGACCTTCCATTTTATTTGGCGATATCGAACAACGGCTTCGGTTAGATAATCAAATTTTACGTCAATCATTTTGGTTGAATAAAGGGAATTGGTATGGTTTCGAGAGAAATAAAATGGAATTCGGATATACTTTTTCCTGTCTCTAGCGACTAACTATACGAGATCTTTTATTCGAAAATTAAAGTTTATAGCGGTTTGAAATTATATATAGATATTCATATCTACTACGAAGACTTGACTTAAGGATTAACGAGACGAATTTTACGTGTTACGTTACGATCAATACGAAAATACATATATTTACGAGTAGCTAGGCACTACACACGTGTGTTAACGAAATTATATTCACGATGTATTACGTTAAACGTTGATTAAGTCGTAAAATATCGCTCGATTAGAGGTGATATTACAAGTGTCTGTAAAAATTTTCCACCAATTTGGAATTAACGTTTCTCTTTAAAGAGCTGGATGTCAGAGGGTTACAAAGTGCCCGAAAATCAGTTCTGTGAAGCTAAAAGTTCCAAAACGATCTCGCGGCTTTCTGTACCATATAACTTCATGAAATATCGCGTGTATGGTACAAATTACGATTAATTTACATTAACTTCGCCTAATTATCTTATCATTACCCACGAATTCAGTTCATTTTTCGAATCATTTTTAAATTTATATCATTTTTAAACTTCCAGCAATTAATATACCTACATACTTCGGAAGAAAAGAGAAAGTGATAAAACAGAGTGAAATTTCGTTCCTACGAAAAGACGTGCTGATGGATTTAAAGGATATCTTGAAGCAGCATGTGAAGTGCAATTACATTGATTAATTTTTAAGAGTTGAATGTTAATATTTTCAAGTTTATGGACAATTCAGCCTCTCTTCGCTTTTCTGATAGTCGTGACAACCTAATTTCGACAGAATTTCTCTTGTCCACGCGCAAATTATAAATAGATTATCGACTCAATTGATTAACTTAGTTTATCATCTAATAGGCATAATAAGTGATTAAGTATAGATATCCTCTTAACTGCAAGAAATTCGTAGAAATAAATCGTGTCTTTTGAAATAACGCGACTAAAACTTTTAATTGTTAAAGTTAAATTAACAGTGTACTTAACTAATGATACGAGATTTTCCTTTAAAGAACAAGAAATTTCATTTTCCATTTTCATAACGATATTTTTCTTTTCTCAGTTTTAAAGAAGATTCTTGATCTCCATGTTAAAGAATAATATTTTTATTCAATTAAAAATTACGAAATTTCATTAAATGTTTACTGTTAACAGCTCGCATAGAGTTGAAATTTTACTTATGTGATATAGTAGTTGCATTGTAAATAATCACAGGTGCCTGAGAGGATATTATACTTGAGATATATAGAGCTATAAAACGTTAAGCACCTATTTAAATGTATAATGTGTACACCGGACGGACGATACTCAATTACAAACAATATCGCGTTGGTTTCTTTTTCATTCCATGGCAAAACATCGTGCAGAAGAAGTTGATCGAAGACGAATTCATGCGATACTCTTTCCATTATCTGCCTTAGCTATTACGAACTATAATACAAACTTGTTACCGATTGTCTGTGAAACACTGTGAATGCTTCATTTTCTTTTGTTACAGAACAATACGTACCTCTATATCGTTTCACGAGATACTTGTTAAATAAGAAACACTAAAATAAATTACGAATCTGTTATTACGAAAGAGATATATCTATATGCATACATAATGCATACAAATACGCGTACACAGATAAACATACATATATATATATATATACATATACACATATTTATAAGTGGACAATTTTAATTTCATATCTCAAGACGCTAATTAAGAAATCTATAAATTTTCTATAAATAGACGGTTTGCGTAATTTTTCATCAACTACTCCCCCCCCCCTACCGCCACCCCAAGAAAATTGAACTTTTGCTTCCCGTTTTCCCTCATGCCTCTGCCCATTTATGCGATCATTTTCATCATTTAATGAGAAACGATATACCATGGTCGGAAAAAAGGGAGAAAATTAAATATTCAATATTAAAACGTAACGAACGAAGAAAAAAAAATGTTAACGACACGTATGCACATATACACGTACACACAGACATACATAGATACACATAATTTAATTAAAAGAAAAAAGCGACAAAAGTTAATGGGAATTATATGATGTATACTGACCAGACCAAGCTCAATATTTCTAGAGTCTTTACAAGATAAATAAATCTGTTAAGTGAGAAATGACTATTAAATTAAGTAAGGAGAGGAAATCTATTAAGAAGAACTTGTAAATATTAGCCTATAATTTATTTATCTATGAATGCGAGGGAAAGCGCGAATGACGAGACACATATGTAGAAGAGAAAGAAGAAGAGAGGATTATATTTAGTGTGTGTGATAGAGAGAGAAAGTGTGAGAGAAAGAGTGGGAGAACACAAGTGAAGGAAGAGAGCAAATGCGAGTGAAAGAGGAAAACGAAGAATGCGTAAAACAAGAAGAGGTTATGGCGAACTATTACGGTGAAAAGCATTTTAGATGCTGATATGTACCTACTACGTGAATGAAAAGAGTATACAATAAAGTAAACAAATGTTTTCAAACATTGTGTTTTTCATGTGGCCCTGTAGTAACATTTATTTATGTCGATGAACAGTAAACAGATAAAATTTCAAATATATTTTCGTGTTTTGAGATAAACCGAGTTTTTTATAAAGAATGTTTCAAGTATAGTGTAACATTAAACATTGTTAAACATTTTCTAAAATGCTGTATGTTTCAAATATTATGCAAATCCTTAATGGTTTGAAAATCATTTTATTAATTGTTTCAATTTCTGGTCTCTTTATTATCAACTCGATGAAAGAATAGAGAATAATTTAGAAAGCAAGTTAAAGTTTCTCAAATCTTGTACACATATTATAACAATTATCTGAAAAATGTATATTTTATATAACGACCATATATATGTCGGAGAAGTGTCAGGAATAGGATTGTGGGCGTTTGATAGATCTTCACTGGAATTGGCCATCGCTGTGTTATAACGAAGGTACGGTCTGGTACTACGAGTATGGATACTACCGATTCGACAATCAACCGCGGAGATTGGGCACTTGCGATACTAGTGACGTTGGTCTTAGGTTCGATAACGAATCCACGGTCAATGGGATGATAGATATACTTGCTCACACAATCTGACTCAAACGTGTAATACTCACAGATCGTAAGGCGTTACTCTCTTCGTCGATGAGATCGCAAGAAAGAATGACTTTTCGTCCCAATGATGCCACAGAGAAAAACTGTGATGGGATGTGTCTAAGGACACGAGATTATCGGATTAGTCGAGTATAGCCCTCGTTCCGAAAGTAAGGAAAATTGACGTCGCTGTCAATTGGTCAATTTGGGACAAAGACTGCCGGTCCGTTTGAAGAACTTTTAATTACCAGAAAAACCCAGGTTCTCAGGCTAACTGAACTTGTGCTGTGTAAGTACCTCAACATCAGGTATTCATTGTGTCCGAAGGAACCGTTGGAATGTTTTAGTACCTGTTCAAGTACCTCTATGGATATTTCTTTTAATGATCATACTATCACTCCACACCTTTGTTAGACGAAGCGCCCGTCCCGTTGACCGCGGCTACGTTCGGCGACTAATAGTCGCCTTGAGCCCAAGTTTATTATCACAAATCGCAAACAAGTACAATTGGGCAGAATAACGGCAAATTGTTTAATTACAACTGTAAACTTTAATTAGAATTTTACGGATTTTCTCGAAGTTCCAGAGGGAAGGCTCCGGTGTCCTTTATAGTCCGGTGTCCGACATATATAATATCATACATGTCCAATCAAGGTACAGTCATACATGTACCTTGTAGTATTCTAGATCAGCTACTTTTAATCAGCTCTTAATCCCGTAAGCATTATTATTATTATGGTGCAATTAAATCAAAGGTTAAAATTTGAATAAAATGTGAAAGCTAAGAAACCGAAAACAATTCACATCAATTATTTGTCACATCGTTAATTACTTTTAATACGGCAAATTTAAGGTTTCTACGCGTATTCTAATTTATTTTTAAGCTTTTTAATAAAGACTGGCATAGAGATATTACAACACGATTCCATATTAGATTCAACTGACATCTTCGATATTCAAATCTAGCGCACTCGAAGCTTTCGATAAATATCGAGTACGATATACATCGTTCAACTTCCAAGTAGCTACATAACCTTGAAATCATAATAATAACAAAAGCGTCGCGAGTGGGTTTTGTTATCAAATATTGTGTATGTTCCAACTTCATTTTTGAAAACGCGCCGTTTAGTTGTGATATGGAATACGTGATTTTACCTGTAATTTTTTAAGGATGGGCGACATAAGGGCCGGTCTCGAGGAATTAAAACTCGATGGGGCCTTATTCGCCGATGTTAAATACTACGTCAGCGGCGAAGGTGATCCTAAGGTATGTCATTTTACTGTTTCCCGCGTTTTTCCTTTACCTTTGACATAATGTTACTAATTTCATAATATTGATATTATTATATTTTAATCATTGAAAATCGTGATCTGTCCACAATTACTCCAAATTAATCGCGATTGATACAAGAGAGGTTATAAAATGGAGTCAAATTTAACAGACTGTACTCCTTGAATGTGAAGATGACAACAGACTTTTAGAAAGCATTAATTGTATAGCATTTTTCAACATAGAGAATTTTATTGTATTAGATTAATTAAAGTTTATCAAAATTTTTAATGTAAATTAAATAGAACATATAATATTTTGTAACAATTGCAAGTTTAACAATTAAGATTAATTAAGAATTTTGTAAAATTGGGAACTGACTTCATCGCTTCACATACTTTTATATATGTTTTAATTTTGAAACAAAAATTTGGGACATTTATCATCATATAAATGCATGATTCTAACAACGCATTAAAAAGATTTTTGTGTACTAGAAACAAATATTTTTTAAAATTGTTTCCAGATTTTAAATTTACTACAGGAGGGAGGTGCTGAAAGATCAAATTATTTTAGTGATTTTGTTACACATTTAATAGCAGGCTATGACGCACTGGAAAATGATATATCTGCTGCAAAGGATATCTATGAAATACCAGCAGTTACACAAAACTGGATTCTATATTCTGTCAAATGCAATAAACTTCTGCCGTATCCTTCATTAGAAAATTTGTAATCTATTAGTAATATAGAAAATTTTAGTTTAATAAAACATTAGAGTAATTCAATAGTAAATTTTATTACATATTTTCATTTTTGTGTAGGAGAAATATTACATTACTGTAATAAATTTCATCTATATAAGAATAATTTATTTCCTTATCTATATAATAATACAGGCCCCACTATTTTTCTCCTGAAGATACACAGTTATTTTCAAATGTACGAGCATGTGTGTCTCAGATAAGTCGTGCAGACAGCAAAAGTCTGTGGGCAATGATCACGCTCCAAGGTGGTAAATGTCAATTACGCTTAGATCGGTATTGCACTCATTTAATTACTGGAAAGGCTGCCGGGCTTAAATATGAAACTGCAATGAGGCATCCTATCCAAATTGTAACTCCAGATTGGGTAACAGAATGTTGTAAAAAAGGAACTATTGTGAGTGAGGTAGAATACCACCCAAGACTATTAACATATCCAAATAGTTCTACAGCCATGATTACTGGCTTCATGGATGAAGATACTGAAAATAATACTGCACGAGAAGAACAAGAAAAAACTAAAGCCATGTTGGAACAACTTAAACAACGGATGCCTTGGAATCAACCGAGTCCACCGGTATCTTCCAATACTTCTCATAGCGTAAACACAGCTAATGCAACTGTAACTGCTATTCCATATACAACAAATGGGCAAAATAATGTCAATCCACAGCAACATCTTCCACGACCAATTCCTACAGCAAGTTTATCCAATGCTTCCACAATTGCGTCTTCTGTTTCTGATCAAAATGTTGCACAAACTACTTGGTTGCCGCAAGCCTCTCAACAAAATAATGTTGCTCAAATGAAATCTATACCATCACAAATACAGCAACCAGAACTATCGCCGCAGCAACAACAACAACAAATGAATATACAGCATACATTAATACAACAACAACAACAATTAAATCAGCAACAACAGTTACCTCAACAACTTACACCACATCAGCAATTACAACAACAGCAATACACGCAACAACAGCTTTTGAATCAGCAACAGTCTCCGCAATTAACATCTCAGCAACAACAGCAGCAGCAATTAATCGGAACACAGCAACAGTCACTTGCACAGCAACCATTGATGACACAACAACAGCAGCAACAAATCAATTCACAATTACCTCAACATCAAATGTCATCACCACAGCAATTATTAACACAGCAAAAACAGCTAAACCAACATCAAATTCTTCCGCAACAACAAATAAACCAACAACAGCAACATTTATCACAGCAGCAGCAAATTACTACTCAACAACAATTAGTCCAACAACAACAAGTGCAACTAACACCCCAACAGCAACAGCAAATAGTTTTACAACAACAGATTCCTACTCAACAACAACAAATTGGGACACAACAGCATCAATTGAATCAACAACAAGCTCCACCGCAACAACTCACCTCCGAACAACGGCAACTTATATTATTGCAACAACAGCAACAACAGCAGAAAATTCAACAAATCTCTCAACAACTGCAACAATCTGCGCCTCAAGGTTCACAACAATTTGTTATAAGAGACGGTCAGTTACAGCAGCAACCTCAGAATCAACAATTAATGGGTCCTAATCAGCAAGGTTTTATTGTGCAAAGAGATTCGCAATGGCAACAGCAACAATACCATTTGCAATTACAAAGACAGCAACAACAACAAATCGGCCCGCAAAGACCAAGTGGACAATGGGCTCAACAGCCACCACAGCCACCAAGACAGTTAATTCAACTGGATGCTCAAACTCATCAACAGTTACAACAAATGGATCCACAGCAAAGGGCTCAATTTATCCAAAAAATTCAGAAACAAAGAAACTTGTTACTGCAGAGGCAAATGCAAAATCGTCAAGCGCAACAAGGCGCGCATATCGCTGTTATACGAAGTCCAGGAAAACCAGTTCAACCTGGTGGTTTGCAGTGGATTCAGCAACCGCGTCCTCAGATGATAGGACCTCAACTTGCGCAAACACCTGGTCAAAAGCCGGTACATTCTGGGGTTCAACCACCAGCCTTAACACCAATTAATTCTTCTAATCAGGTGATTGTGCAAACCAATCAAAATGTGCAAGGTCCACAAGCCGGCCAACCTGGTCAAACGTTTCAACAGGGTCAAGCTTTAACTCCTCAACATATAGCGCAATTACATATGCAGAAACAGCAACAAATGGCAAGGTTGCAACAACTGCAACACTTACAGCAGCAGCAGCAGCAGCAACAACAACAACAACAACAACAGGGCGCGCAACAAGAGCCTCCCTTGACTTCGTTGTCGAATAATGCCCAAATACCACCAGACCAACAATTAGTCGTTAATGCAAAAACAAAAACGGCCCTGGCAAACATGTTGACGAATAGATTACAGGGTAGTGCTGCTGAAGGTAGTGCGGCTGGTCAACTGAGATTAATGACCGCGCAACACAGACCACCGCCACCGCCGTCTCAGGATCCACAACTTCTGGCGGCATATCAGCGAAGAACCGTTGGTAATATCACAAATGGAACACCACCCGGTGCGCCAATAAAGATGCAGTATGCTTCGGTGATGCCTCAAGCGAAAGCTCAGTTCTATGGTCACAATCCAAATCTGAAACGTATGATTTTCCAGTTTCTTAAAAACTCTTAATTATGACTGCATGTTTTTTTATGTACCTGTGTTTTATCCGATTGAAAAGTTTCTTGAAATCCGCAGTGTACTACTATTAATTAATCTTCATCTTTACCTGGAAATTTCTTTTTTTTCACTAGAGTAATAAATTGTTATTTCTTTCCAGTTCCACCAGATCTATTTTTGCTAGGTTGTATCTTCGTTATCGTCGAGTACGATGTGCAACGTCCGAACGATGTTTCCGTATGGAAACAAGTGATCGAGAGACACGGCGGAGAGGTGGAACCGCAATATTGTACCCGAGCTACTCATGTACTTGCGATTACGCAGAAACATCCGACAGTAGTGCAAGCGTTACGGGAAGGAAAACGTTGCGTCAGTGCACACTGGCTATCGGATGTAGTCAGTAAACAGCAGGTAGTTCCACCTTGGCACGCACTGCATTTTCCAACGCCATTCAGCTTGACAGAGTTTCCGTGTGCAAAACAAATTGTATCATTGTCTGGATTTGAAGGAGAAGAACGAGCGAAGGTGAAGTATATGCTGGAAGCATTGGGAGCTAAAGTTACCAATTACTTCACCAGGCATAACACTCTCCTCGTTTGCAGAAGGTAGAGATGTTTTGTTACTCAACACAAGCAATCCTGATATTATTGGGGCTTTAATTCTTGATTTAAATGAATAATTGAATTATATGAATTATACCAATGGGTATCGTAAAATGTTGGTGGACACGTTTAGAGATGAATTTGACAGGAAAGAATGATGGAAGACTTTATGTTGATGTTTGTCTTATTTGACTTTGTTTCTAAAATGTTGAGACATTACAGGGGTTATTATAAAATATTTTTGATATTTAATAATTATTACTTTCATTAAAGTGTGAAGTGAATGAAAACAGTGGCATGTTAAGTTAGGTTTTATTTGTTGATTATAAATGATTTATTTTTGTATGCATTATGTATATAAATTTTTTATATAGGGTATACTAACATCAAATTTACCTGAAATAATATGTAATGGAAATATTTATAAGTTATCACCAAGATTTTACATGTGATTCAACATACAAAGTGCAATTAATAACATTTTTCACAAAATTACAGAAATCCAAAGTATCTATCATTTGGAAACAACGTCAAATAAGATAAACATGTATGTAAACTTCTTTTATTTATTTTACATACTAAATTCACCCTTTGCTCCAAATGTACAGAGCACAGAGTAAATGAAGTATAACCACCTTTTATGATACCACGCGTAATGATCGATCATTCGTTACTACCGAGATCCTTATATTTAACAAAAACCATTTCAGACCGGACGGTCAAAAATATAAAAAGGCTCGAGAATGGCAAACAGGAGTAGTAAATGCTCAATGGTTGACGGACTTGCTGTGCGGACAAATGAATGCGCTGCATCAAACCGAAAATCCGAAATATCAGCAGTACAGTCTGGGCAATCCCTTTAGATTGGATTATTCGCTAGTGCCTCATTTAATGGGTATCGTGAACTTGATCAATTGTATCTTTTTCCAACAAGAAAATCATAACTTATTCATTCCATTAGTCTTCCTAAATTTAATTTTCTGGCTGATGTTAAAATACTATTTCTTTCAGCTGCATGGAAAATGCCAATAAACATTACTCAGGAATCGTACGATAAAGTAAAACAGGTTGGTCAGGGACCAAATTCGATAAGAAAGAATAAAAAGCCGCGATTAGACGGCCCGTTACTGAATAAAGATCCACATTTGTTGGGCTTGGACGAACCAATAGTCGTCAGTAATCCCGATCCTCCACCTCCGGATAAGCAACCAAGAATATTGTTCTCTGGTATTAATCCTAGGAAGCATGCGAAGGTAACGTATACAATGAAATTCAGTAAGATCTCCTATTTATACATTTTAAATTCAATGTATAAAACGCGTAAAACGAATTTAATTCATATTATAATAAGGATTTGAATTATTCGTTTAACAGAGAATTCGGGAATTAGGTGGTGCATTGGCAGCAAGTTGGCGAGATGCAACTCATCTCGTGATGACAGCACCAAGAAGAACTGTAAAATTGTTATGCTGCCTATCACGTTGTAAATATATTGTCACGTTACAGTGGTTACTCGATTGTTCCGCAAGGAACACGTTTTTAGATGAAAGTGGATACATGCTTGGGGATCCAGAATTCGAGAAAAGTTTTAATTGCAATATTGAAAAGGCACTGGCCAGCCTTAATAGGGGAACAGTACTTAAGGTAATTTTTTTATTAGCTAAGCTGTTAATTTGTTGACAACATATTTTAATCGATACCAATAGTTCGTAAGATGATCATGATTTAAAATTCATACTAAGCATAAACATAATTATTTATTGAATAGGGTAAAATATTTTATGTTACGCCAAGTGTAATACCATCGCCATCAGCGATCGCAGAAATAATTGAAAGTGCGGGTGGAACAATGGAAAAAACGCGAAGATCTCTAACACAGATTCAAGAAATGAATAGTAATAAATTAACTTATATCATCATCACCCATGAAAATGATCTTCATCTTCTTTCTGACGTTTTACGTGTAAATATCAGTAAGTAGTTCCCATAATTTCTGTTTAATTTTTTAAAAGAATATTGGAAGATACATATGAATAGTACAAAAATATTCTCTTACATTTTTTTTTTAATATTTGTAGATGTGTTCAGTGCAGAAATTGTATTAGGAGCAGTTGCACGACAATACTTCCAAACTGAACAAATTTAAATACATGCAGTGTCCAATATGCTGCATTTTAATCCCTCATACAGGCTTACTAAATTTTTTAGTAAGCTATTTTGGAGATGAAAAATTTTGCTTACCTTCTTCAATGGGACAATAAAGAACATAATTTTATGATATAGGAGGAACTATTTTCACTGAAAACATTCCAAAACCTCTCCTTTCATGCTTCGTTTCTGAAAATAGCATATTTTGTATAGCATCTCGAAATAAATCATTTGATAGACCTGTTTTTTTGAAGTCAGAACATGTTGTTCATTCATAATTAAGAAATATTGTTTTACTTAGCATCTTATAATTATTTTTTCCACTCCAGTCTCTGTCTCTCTTTGCGCGCGTATATTTCTCATATTTTGTCATATATATAAAATTATACATATCATTCTAGTTTGTATCGCTGTACACTTATTTTCTTCCATTCTATGTTTCGCTTACTATTGTCTTTATACAATAAGAAATGATTTATGTGTAAGAGTATGTATAATTGAAAATAAATAGAAATACGCATCATTGTGTTCTAATTGTGTTACTGATCGGGTTATGTTATTCTCAGTTCTATTAAAATCGGTTATAAAAAAGGTTTTCTTATGTATATGTAAATATTATATATTCATAGTCAACAGGATCATTTTATTGTACATACAATAAGTCGGGTTAACATTGTAAGAAAAGTGCAAACATGTATGTCGTAATGGAATGCTATGGAATTAAAACTAGAATACGTAATAAACAGTTCTCTACAAATTAATAAAACTGTATACAATTTGCATAAAACTATATAAGATAAAGGACATGTTTTATGCAAAGGAAAATAAATGCAGACGCAATCGATTTAAGAACGAAAAGTATGTCAGTAATAAATAATACGCACGATACGATATAAAATAATTAAATTACGCTATATCATCTATTCTTACAGGTAAATCGTATACTTTTGTACACTTACCATCATCAATTTCGTAAATACTGATACGGAGAGCACTGACCGAGTAATAAAACAACAGAAACATGAACAGTTCAGAAATATCGCATTTAAACCACTTTTTGCAAGCACATAGGATCATTTCAATTGTTTATCGGCACGTAATACAACGAATAAATCGAAGTGTAATCTATGACACAAGTCTAAAGAATCAAAATAAAGGTAATGTAACATCTTCGATTGATCAAGATTTGGTATTCTATAAAATAAAAACTATTCTACGAACCATTTAAGGTTTAATATGATAAAATAATAATTTATATACAAAATCTAATCGACTAGTACATTTATAGCTACAATCATCAGTAATTTATCAGTTAATCATTGATCATCAATTATTCTTAGAAATCTCTGTTTGTATCCAGTTTAGGTGTTGAGCAATGTCTACATAAACGACGAATTGCGATAAGTCACAAGACATAGTGCTACTGTCCAAAAGGGACCTCGAAACGACCCCTCGCAATAGATAACGATCCATTTCGCTATTGTATATTACGAAGCCGCTTCCGCTGTCGCCGTTGCACGGGCCACTTCCGTTTCTCTGACCAGCGCAGAACGTTCGGTTTGAGGTGAACGCGACGAAGTTGCTGTTGCTCCAGAGACAAACTTCCTGCAATTTATTCATCGAACATTATTCACATGTAGTTGAAACGCTTAGAATTTCGTACATCAAACATAAAACTCTATTAAAATTAAATGATTAATTAAATCTATTCCATAAATCTAGAGTCAAGTCATCAATCTTGCTCTATAAGAAAGCATTTTACAGGATATTTCACGAGACATGAAATTGCTGTGAACATTAATTCAGCATAAATCATTGTAAGTTCTATTTATTTATCAGATCTACGATTATACGCAAGCAATCAATTTTGTATAAAAATTTTACCTGAGCCACGATCGGAACCTTGATCTGTCGGGGCTCTTGAACATACGGGTTTCCCAATTCGTCGCGTCCCCAGCCTACTACGTAGCCAACCTTGCCTACAACGTTTAACAGAAGCGAAGATCCGGACCAAAGACAAATAGGTTTTATCATCGAATTGAATTCCACTCTCTCTCGTAGCATCAATATCGCTAAATCTGCATCGGCATTACCACCCGCGACAAAATCGGGGTGAACCTTATACTCTATTATTTCCCGATTCTCCGAACCTTTCTCTCTCCAGTCTCGAAGTCGATAGCGTCCCAAGGATACCAAAAATGAGCCAGCAGGTAGATTTACTTTATTCATTTGTAAACAGTGCGCAGCTAAAAGAATATGTTATAAATGTATAGTATTATAAAATATATCATAATTCTCGTCAATAAAATGTTAGATCGATGAATTATTCATAAATAGGCTGCGGATTTTCATGCAATTATAGAATATTTGGAAATACAAAAATACACAGAATGCTAACATGCAAAAATATATAAAATATATAATATTCATTACTGTTATTTAGTAGGTAAAGCAATTTTTACTTTGATTGCATTTTTTCAGTTGTGATTCGCAAAAGTTTGAATTTGCATAGATATCCGCAGCCTTTTCATAAATATTTATAATTATTATTTGTCTTTGTGATGACTAAGAAAAAGCGGAATCTGCTTAGTCACTAATTGACAAATTGACTTTTCATTTGCAATGTGTACTTCCTGATTTTGCTTGGTTTAATGATGAAAGAGAAATGAAAAGAGCCAGTTTAATTATTGGTACGATGACTAAAGCTTTTTTATATTTTTAAAGTAATCGCTCTTTCTCTCGCTACGAGTTTAGAGAATATTTAATATCGTGTTAAATTTCAATTATAGCATTAAATTGATATTTAAAATATAACACGTATGAATATTTCTTTCGCTGTCTGTAGTGAATCTTTTACTTTAATTTAATACTATTATTAGTATATTATTATTATTATTATTATCTTCTTTTCAAACATTAGACGGGAAAAATATAAATAAATATTAAGGGCTTATTAAAGAAACTGAAGTTTTACAAAGTACAACTCTAATTACTATAGTTTGTTAAGGAATTAATTATTAACAAAGTTAATTATAAAAAAAGTTACAAACCTGTAATAATATGTGTATTCGAGATCAACGTGCCTGAGCACTGAAATTCAAATTTTAATTTGACCAAAAAGATTGCTACCACCCATGGCCACTGACCAGGGGACGCTTTCTCGCCTCTAGCTATGAGAGGATTAACAGGTTCGATACTGCTTCGACCACACGCTAGATTAATTTGTTCATTATTTGGTGGCACGAGTTTAATATTTGGCACATTTGGTCCCATTTGCGAGGGTTGCGAAGGTTCGCGTCGATCGATCATTGATGGAGGCGGATATATATTCCTCATCCCGTTCCAATTATTATTGTTATTAAATTCTGGCTGCTTACTGAGAGCATTTGCAGGTGGGTAGAGTGTGTGATTTAATACAATAGAGGTGACAATTGGTCCACTTGCTGGAATTACATAAATAATTAACCAATTATTTATAATCGATTTTTCAAATTATCTTAGTTAAATTAACATTAAATCAAACTAATCAAACTTTGTAAGTTTGTATATCTAAGAAATTATATTTCATTTGATGAATAGATTATATGCATTAGATCATATACATGAAAATTGTAATTAAAATCAGAATTAATGTAAGTATTTAAGGAAATATAAAGATATACAGTAATTGTCGTTAAATGCTTTGGCCGATTATTATATTCATTTAGCGTACTGACATAGATTAGATCAATGCAAACAAATTAAAGGGACTTATTTAATTAAAGGAATCTTTCAAACTGAGAGAGATGTTGATAATAACTTCTAATATTTTCTACGCAACATTAGTTTTAAAGAGAATGAACAATGCATGATTTATTTTTGAAAAAGTATACATACCACGTGGACCGAAACAGATAAATTGATCGTTGAACCACAAACTGCTTAATAATGGTATTGGCTGAGGTAGAGGAAAATGGATTTTGTACGACAGAGGCCTGCCCTCGTTCACTGCCTTAATAGATTGTTCTTTCGAAGTTGCCAATTCCAATCGTCCAACGTATTTCTGAAATACAGGAAAATCATTGGCACCAGTTCGATATATTTTCCTAATATATACATTTTTTTTTTAAATGTGAGCTGATTGAAATGAACATTGGAAACATCAATTCGAAGATATTTTTCCCATTTCATGTAAAACGATAAGTGTTAATTATTTAGCTTATTACATATTCATCTAATTCTAGATTACTATTTTTATCATTAAATCTGGGAAAATTCAATGAGTTAACGTTAAATATACAATAGATTTGTACACACAACATCCAATAACGCAAATGCTTGTTAATGATTCAATATTCGTTAACGTTACTATATGACAAAAAGTTTCAAGCTTCGAATATATCACGGGTCATCATTTAATACATTTAATCGTACGATTGTACGTAATTACGATCAAACGCGGATTTCAAAGAAAGATGGTAAGTACTTCATTCACGAAAAAACAAGATAGTTTGCAATATACAAGATCACCATTTAGTTTCAATTATTCATTAGCGTAATGCTTAGTATCTACTTGTTGAAGCAAGTTTAACTCTTCTGACTGCATTTCCAAAAACTATTTTGAACTAAACACTTATTTACTTACGATACGTATTATATGAATCGTATAATAAGTTACTTTACTGTTGTATTCAAGAATTTAAAAGAACAGTGAGCCAAAGTGGTTAACTCCACTTTTTGAAATTTTTTAAATTTCAATGCCAATTCACTTTGATCGATGCTATCTCGATATCGATGCTATCGATGATATCTTATATAATTTCATCAATTTTCTCTACATCTTGTTTTGTGGAGTTCTGGTTTAGCCAATAACCGACTCATATACCGAGGAAGACGTTATATTTGATTCAAAGCGGCAGATATGTAGACAAGCAAGAAACTTTCATAGTCATATTTTTCGAGATTTCAAGGTCAGTAATGTTTAAAAGCTCAATTTACCGAAGGTAGTACAACAGCGATACTTAAAGTGACGCTGAGTTGCAAGATAACTCCACGTGGTGGGAATGGTATTTCAATGTAACCGATGAGTTCGTTTGAGACATCATCCTGAATATATCGGAAGTAGTTGGAACACGGCGACTGGCCAACTACCCCAACAAACAATTGAGAAAGATACACCAGCAAAATAGTCTTGACGATGATACTGATCATCTTGGAACTCTGTAACATGCCATAAATTAATAATGTATATCTGCAATTTTGATAAAAATATACCATTTGAATGGCAAGAAAACAAAGAAAGTAGATTACGTGGTTTTCGAGCACAGAGATAACAAATTTTTTCTTTCGACGAAAAAGCGATCTTGTAGAGTGCAGAGGGAAATAGACGATGAATCTAAATGAATAATTTCAAAAGGAAATCTAACTAAGAAGCGTCTCTATTCCGCTTTATTCTTGATTAACACTGTGCTCGATACGTTTGCTCCAAGTTGAAGAAGATTCAAGGAAATTGATAGATACTACAATAAAAATTCTATAATGTTTACCTCAGCAAGAGATAACCTCTGTTGATAACTTTCTCTCGAAACACTTATTCAGCCAATCTTCGTTAAATACTCTGATTCTCTATACAGGAAGTTAGAAAAAATCAAAAATGTTTAGAGGATGTGATTCTCGGTAATGTGAAAAGTTTATGGACAAAAGCATCGTTCGAAGCTTGCTTTTCCAGTTATAAACAATTTGATTTTGGAGAAAAACAGCTACCGTAGATCAATGAATCAAATGACAAATCTGTTTCAGTCGCATCCCATATTTCTTACACCAAGGAAACAAATAATAGAATTTTGCCTGTGAGAAACATGAAGTGTAAATGAAATGAAGAGAAAGATTCGTCAGTTGATTCATTGTTCTACGCAGTTATCAATGTACATATTTCTAGTATAAAACTAAATCGTTCGCGTAAACTATTCATTATTTTAATATGTAAAATCATAACTTATAAATATTTGATGTCTACCTTTTTTCTATCTTCATAGTTACTTACATGTATCTCAAAATCTACTTGAATTAGCAGCACTGAGTGACATTGACTCCATCATTAACAAATTTGAATGAAAAAAGAAATTCTGAACACAGATTAATCACTATCACAAGTATGCTCACACGAAACTATTCATTCCCTTGAGTATATCGTTAATTATCGTGAATAAAATCATGAAAAATGTATAAAGTACATTAAATATTCAAAAAAAGTGTTTCACGTCACGATATAGGTCGATCAAGATTTTCTACGTTCAGAGTCGAACACTTTTCACTTTATATCGACAAGTTTTAACGAAACGAGATTGATCACGATCTATCTAACCTGGGTTGTCAGTTTACGTTGTAGGTAGGATCTCAACTGACGGTTCACGAGGTACCTACTGTCAACGTTCGCCTTCTAACGCTTCTATGAATCCTCATGAGTGGTAGAGGGGCATCCCCGATAATACCACCTCTTGACCACTTCATTTGTATAAAGAAACCACAATTTTGCATGCGCATGACGGCAGAAAAAAAGAAAGGATTTTACACGATGGTCCTTTCCCGGGGATCAGATTTCCATGAGTCACGTTGAACGCGGAAACTACATCAAAACAATGCAATTCTCACGACATTCTATGATAAACGTTCAAGATAGAACAACATATACATAGTTACGCAGATTGATACATCGAAAATATATGATTTAGTTCTGATGTTTTGTAAACAAAGAACGATATACTAACAGACACACGATCGAAACTACAAAGAAACAAAAATATGTCATCTACTCATCGTGAAAGTTTAAAATCCAAAATATTACTACGATTATATCGAAAAAGAAAGATAGATTTAATCTTCTATGTTACCATTCAAACTACATAGTAAGATCAAATTTTTCAAACGCCTCTCGAAATCGTTTAACTTTTATCTGAAACATTTTTTCATACAACGAATAGTTTTTTATTAGTAATTTCAAACGTAATTATAGCGTATATCGAGTCATTTTTGTACCTTATTATGTGTAATTTGAATTTTCAATTTTTTGTATGTTTCATTAACTATAAATGTTTGAAGCTAAAAGAAACGGAAATAAGAAAAAATATGTTATACGAAGCATTGTTGTAAACGTTTCGTTATAGAGATATAGACAAATATTGGACGCAGTTTAATATATGCGTAACGGTATTAATACTCTGCGTTAAGGAAAAAAATCGGCGATGTTTGCTTTGTCTCCACCGACAATTTTTCTTTATCTTAGCAGGATTCACTGTAAACCGAACGTCACGGTATTTTGCTACCGTTTGTCGTGTATAAAATATATATGTCGATATATGCTAATATATCGATATTTATTTTGTGCATGATTTGCGTTGGAATATGTAAATCCCAAGAGAGTACCACCTGATGATAGTAATCAATGTTACGGGTTAATGAAGAAATGTTGTATTATTACACACCTGTGCATGAATTTCAATCGTTTATTGAGAAACAGTTGTATTTCATGACTGGTATACCAATACAGTAAGAAGAAAACCCCTCCTTCTATGAGTTTTACAAGACGGAGTATATTCAACTCTTATAATAGCTATTTATAATAGATCCCGTAATAATCCGTCCTTTGAAATTCATTATGTCCGTGTCTGGATGGGCATAATAAACAAACCTTTTGCTGATCCGTTCTTCATACTTGAGTATATATTGCTATCCTATAGCGCTTCAAAGGTTTCTACCAATTCTACTTAATCCTTGGAACACGGATGGTTCGGTCGACTACCGACTGGAAGCAATACCTGAGATCGTTCGGATTCGAGGGTACGAGGGTTAATGGAAAATGTATAATTGCTGTACATCCACATTGGTTGAATACAGTTGAACAGTTGTCCATCGCATTATAGAAAATAAAAAATTAGTAAAATGAAAACTATACAAGAAGGTGGTTTGGTGGCTAAAACAAATCGTTTGGCTCCCGAGATCAATTCCGAGATCCCACATCTCTTGATTTTTACTTATTTTTACTTGCAGGGAATTCTAAGACAGAAGTACACGTGCGAAGCGTAAAATCAATGCAACGAAATCCTCAAGAAATTTGGATTATTTTGAAATGATAGTTTAAATGCCTTAAGCGATCGTTTTCGTATTCTTTGACGTGCTACGTACATATTCAGGCTGTGTTCAATATTTGCTTGTAACTTTGTAACAATGCGTTTACGACGAACCTATAATCTGTTGGTATAGTTTGCTGCATAGTAGCTGGAGCATAATCCATATACACCCTCAAGAAATTGTATTATTTGTCCAATAATGTTGAGTGTTACAACATAATCCGACGTATCGAAGATTTAATTAAGAACAATCGCTATTTTTGAAAAATAGAATTTTAGTGCTACGACCATCTGCGCACCACCACTCAGATGCTACGTAAGTAATTTAAAACATTTTCAATACCTGTATTTTTTATTTCTTTGCAGTATTTCTTCATAGTTTAATAACCTGTCGTAAACGTTGAGATTCCCAAAAGGGTGACTCCACAAGCAAAAAACACAAAAAACACCAGTACTGATCCTCAGCCCCTCTTCCAAAGATACAACGCGCAATGAAAGGGAGAATACGATGTATTAAAAATCACCAAGAAAACATATTTTCGACAAAATTGCAGTATCTCTTCAGAATCATCAAGTCCAATCGTTATATCCCTATAAACGCATGCACACATACACATACCAGTTTTGTGCATAAATATATCCAAAATCGCAATCAATCAATCGACATCAATCTATCTCCAATCACACATCGCGAGAACGAACAAGATTGATTACTTCCCTTGATCGAGCGCGACCCTTTCGCTCAATTCTGCAAGTAGAAACATTTGGAAAGAAGGACAAAATAAATTCACGTAGATATATAATCTTCTAGATATGCGATGTTGATTCAACTTATTCTACCAAATAATCTAAATCATTTTTATGTGTTTTAAGCTTCTTCTAACGGTACACCTTCTGTTATCGTGTACTTACATATATATCTACATATACATTACCTTCCCGTCTATTTTTGCACCATAAAGAAAAAATTCGTCTCTAGAGAGTAACCATAAAACTAAAGCCATAGAACAATTTAACTCCCTAAAACTTACTTAAAGTTTAAGGTTATTATATCCATAAACCATGTTTGTTGACATGTTAAATAGTAGTTATATCTCTTTGATCGTTTCATTTCATTCAAAATTTTACATCCTCCACAATTTTTTTCACATATGTAATAAAATTTAGAAAGGATAGTTCATACGTGCATAGGTAAAATGACAGAAACAAAATTAACTATTTGTATACGATCTGCGTTAATATTTCCAAATAATTTCAGTTTCTATCAAATTTTCCATTAAAATCCTTAAATAATATAGAAATAATACCGGAGTGTTAATATAGATTTCATATGAGTTATGGTGATTCCCAATTAGCTTTTGTTGCAATATGTATATGTATCACATATGTTTCGTTCTTAACTGTCAATGGGTACTTCCAATAAGCAGTTTTACGTAGTTGAAATTATCGTAGATCTATTTTTATTATTGTCTCAATTCTTTGAAATTGTTACAAATTGCTACAAACAAATTATCCTCTTGTCCATATGTTTTCGTATATTTACGAATACATTCATGGGTAGGTATGTATATGAATTTGGTGTATATGAACATGCTATGTTACTTTATTGTTAGTTAAATATGACCGATCTGTTCTTTCTTCCCAGAAGGAACAAACTAATCGTCATTTTTATAATAGCTTTTCTCAAAAATTAACTTATTTTAAATAACTTATTTATTGTATCAAGATATTTTATCAATCTATTTTGTCTCCGTTCTGGCTTATTTTAAATATTTATATGTAAACATAATATGATTAAAAGTTCACGACATAAGATATAATGTATATCTGTATGTAAGCTTATATAATTAAAAATTTACGATATAAGATACAATGATTCGAGACTTGGTATAATATTGTCGACAATATTAGAACAAAGTAACCATACGCAAGTGATTAATGATTACATAAAGGAGCTACTTCAATGGCATGAACCACAACAATTCTAGGATTCTCATTAAAGAACATTACCTACTACAGTAGTACAAGCGATTACACACGTGCAGGAATTATATCTATTGACGAATAATTATATGCAATACAAGTAATATAGTAGAGAAGCAATTTTTACTGCCAACGTAACTGTTAGCTATTGGTACAATAAACTCATCATTTGAAATTATTCGATAATAACAGTCATATTTTCTTAATGATAATTCTTATTGCTTAATAATGTCTATACATGTAACTAACTAATTAATGACTATCGCACAATAGTTAAGAATTTCAAAACAAATTTTACGATTTATATATAAATTGTTTCATTGAAGAAAGAAAGTAAAGTTTTTAAAGAAATTTTATAAAATTAACAATATATACGTATATATACGAATGTTATGATTTTTCTTGCGAACGATGACAAAATTATACAATCACTCATGATTATAGGATCTCAAACTCTGAACATATTTGATTATGATTAATGTCTAAAATGGGTGCTTTCCACTAGAATATTATTGCTTACGTCATAGAAATTCCGGTTGCTCTTATCAGTATTACATTGGGGATTCCTAACACTATATGGAAACCGTATCTAAATGAGCAAGGAAAACGTTGATACCAATACTGTGCCTTTTGCTTACTTTCATCATTGCGCAAAGAATAATTTATGTAACAATTTGTTTTGGTTGAAAGAGAAATTTCTTTTAGATTAGACGATAATATGGCAATAAAAATTGGCAATAGATTACTATATGATACTACATATTATATAAATCATTAAATTTATATTAAACCAGATGTTTCTATGCTGACTTTCAATAGCGTAAATGTGGAGAAAAAATAATAATATGGAAACTAAGAAAAAAGTATTTAAAACTTCTAAGTGAATAAAAATACCTTTGTCAAGATTCCAGAAATCCATTATTTATGTAAAATAATAAAACTAGACGTGATTTCTAACATTGTAATGCCTAACGTATTCCTCGCATTTTAATCCTTTTTTCTTCTAAAATTCTTTGCACGCGCCGCTCAGTTTATCCTTGCGTAACAACGTCTGACAAAAATACAATATTTCAATACTCGATAAATATCTACCTCTCAAAATACACAGAACATATCTTAATATCGTCATATAAATCAAAATAATTCTTTGCTATTAATTGCATTATAAACATCTACCTTAAGTAAATGTAATTTACAAAGAATCTTTATAAAATTGTTTACGAGTGAGAATTACTCGTATAAAGATTCAAGATATACCTAACAATCTCTTGAAACGATATCTTACCTATTACAATAACGATAACATGACGTAAAATTTTTCAAGGATATACTTCATAATGTATAATCCACAAACATTGAACACAAATAAAAAATAAAATTTGTCCTTTTGTGAACTGGCATGAGGTGAATGAACAAGTGGCCACATATTAAGAATAATTATAACTTTCTCCTTTTCCTAATCAAAACATTCGCTATTTTTTTAAATAAGAAAGACTACTTGTTCTAGGATACTCACCCCGCTATATTTATTACCAATTCTCCTAAAACTACCTAAACTACATTGACAGCTGAATGAAAAACATCATTTCACGCGAAATGGACAGCGTCTGCGTGGAATCTACGAAATCAAGAGCAAAGTAAATAAGTACCACAACCATCGTCGAGATATATTCTCCATACAAGAATATGTATTTTCACAACTCACCCGTGGGCTATTACTATACATCTGGTCATATTTTAATAGCGTCTGCTTGCAGTGGTTTAAGCTACTTTTGGAACACTTGATGAACTTCCGTTTTCCTTTCTTCTTTCCGATTTCTGAGAATAACATCGTCAAATTCTTCAAATAAATGTTCGCATTTTATTATTCATTATCAATGCGTAGTTTTTAATTAATTATCAATCGATTTTTACAAATAGATTTCTATTAACCAAAATAGGAGAGATGACATGATATTCCGATGCTTCAATGTCACTTTGTGTTTGGATTTCTGTATATAGACAAGTTGCTTACAACTGATAGGTCATAAACGGTTATATAGCCGAATTAGGAAATAATGGTAGGTTGATAAATTAAAAATATTTCACGTAAATTTATCATTGATACTGACTTAATAATATGATATAATATAATACATATAAAAATATTAGACAAGAAAATTAGTTTTCCTATAATAATTTAGTTATTTTTTATGATACCAATTTGAAATCTTTTTAATATATAGATTTGCTAACGGCATAGTAATTTCCTTTAGAAAACCATGATACCAATGTGAAATCTTTTTAATATATAGATTTGCTAATAGCATAGCAATTTCCTTTAGAAAATTTAGTTAATGGAATATTCGATTTTTATCATGTAATCCTTTATTTTGTAATATGTTATAGTTTAATGGACTTTAAATTCGAATCGAGTGCCGCTCTTAACATACATGCGCAGTGAAGACAGCTGTCAGACATGAAGATTCGCATAAAAACATCATAACATAACCTTCTATCAACGTGTAGGCTGTTAACGTGCAGTGAGCATTATTCGTTTTCAGTTTTTCTACCACGTATTTTTGTTGATACAAAGTAAACATTTACAATTCTTTACAAAATTTATTGTGAATTAAAATGGAGGAGATGGATATAGGGAACGAAGAAAATAATGATAAGAGTTCACCTGAGGAATCAGTGGACAACGAAAAGAACGAATCAATAGAGAATAAAGATGAACCCGAAGAAGACATGGACAATGAGGTTGATGATGATCAGGAGTCTGAAGAGGACGATGAAGAGGATGCCGACGAAGCAGAGGTTAAAGCTTTGGAAACTTCTCTCGCTCAGAATCCGTATGATTACACGAGTCATGTAGCCCTTATCAACAAATTGCAAAAAATGGGCGAATTAGAACGATTACGTACTGCTAGAAAAAATATGAGCTCCAAATATCCATTGAGTTCTGAGCTTTGGCTATCTTGGATGCGCGACGAAATTAAATTAGCTACCATACCAGAGCAAAAAGCTGAAGTAGTCAAACTATGTGAAAGAGCAGTCAAAGATTATCTCTGTAAGTTTTGCTTTCAATGTAATAAATTTATTACGTATATTTTACAAATTGATTGTACATTAAAGTACGTTATACATTAAATTGTTTACTATAGGTGTGGATGTATGGTTAGAATATTTGCAATTTAGTATTGGTAATATGGGTACTGAAAAAGATGCAGCAAAGAATATTCGTCAGTTATTTGAACGAGCATTAACAGATGTTGGGCTACATACTATTAAAGGTGCAATAATATGGGAAGCGTTTCGTGAGTTCGAAGCTGTGTTATATGCATTGGTAAGTATAGAATAATAAAAAAAATTCTTAAAATTCTTTTGGGACATGTTTTACACTTACGTTTTAAATATTTAGATTGATCCTTCAAATCAAACCGAAAGAAAAGAACAATTGGAACGTATTGGTAACCTATTCAAAAGACAATTAGCTTGTCCTCTTTTAGATATGGAAAAAACATATGAGGAATATGAAGCATGGCGCTATGGGGATGGTGCAGAAGCTGTTATTGATGATAAGATTGTTAGTGGAGGATATGAGAGGGCGCTATCAAAGCTTAATCTGCGTTTACCATATGAGGAGAGAATTGTTTCCGCCCAAACTGAAGAAGAACTTCTAGATTCGTATAAAATGTATTTGTCATATGAGCAGCAAAATGGAGATCCTGGACGAATAACTGTTTTGTATGAAAGAGCAATTACTGATCTCAGTTTAGAGATGTCAATTTGGCTTGATTATCTCAAGTATCTAGAAGAAAATATCAAAATTGAATCTGTCTTGGATCAAGTGTACCAAAGAGCTACAAGAAATGTTCCATGGTGTGCAAAGATATGGCAAAAATGGATAAAATCATATGAAAAATGGGACAAATCAGTATTAGAAGTTCAAACATTGTTAGAAAATGCTTTAACAACTGGATTTTCTACTGCAGAAGAGTATCGAAATTTATGGATGACATATTTGGAATATTTGCGGCGAAGACTCGATCGATGCTCTTCTGATGAAAAAAAGCAGTTAGAAGTATTACGTAATACTTTTAATAGAGCGTGTGAACATTTGGCTAAATCATTTGGTTTAGATGGAGATCCCAATTGTATTATATTACAATATTGGGCAAGAACTGAAGCCATACATGCTAATAACATGGAAAAGGCTAGGTCATTATGGGCCGACATTTTATCACAAGGACATTCCACAACAGCATCTTACTGGTTAGAGTATATTTCATTAGAAAGGTAATTTCTTGTATTTATTTTTAATGAGTCTAACAGTTTATGATATGTTACATTCTACTTTGGATTTGATAATAAATTTTTTTTTATGTAGATGTTATGGAGATACAAAACATTTAAGAAAATTATTTCAAAAAGCCTTGTCATTGGTAAAAGATTGGCCAGAAAGCATAGCAAATTCTTGGATAGATTTTGAACGAGACGAAGGTACACTAGAACAAATGGAACTATGTGAAATACGAACAAAAGAAAAATTAGATAAAGTTGCTGAAGAAAGACAGAAAACACAACAAATTTCTAATCTTGAATTATCACCATCACAAAACAAGAAAGCGTATAAAAGAAAACAAAAAGATACTGGTAAATGGAAGAATTTAGGAGCTTATCCGATAAAAATTATGAAAGTGGAAACACACTTAAAACCGAAAATAAGAGAAAGTCATCTGAATTTCGAAAAGAAAGACGACGTTGACATTGAAGAAGAAGAAATTGCTGATGTAACCAAAACGAAACTAATGAAGAAAGTACTGAAGGAACCAAACATTCCTCCACCACCTGGTTTTAAAGCACCAGAAAGTGAACAAATGGAAATAGATTACGTACATGAAGTGGATGATAAAATCTCAGTTTTCATAAGTAATTTAGATTATAGTGCAAGTGAAGAAGAAGTCAGAAATGCTTTAAAACCGGCTGGACCGATTACAATGGTTAAGATGATCAGAAGCTATAATGGACGTAGTAAAGGATATTGCTATGTGCAACTCACTTCCAAGGTGCAAATTATATTTTTTGTTAATAATAAAATTACATAAGTATATATACAGAATATTTAATTAAGAATATTACTTTTATAGGAAGCAGTTGATAAAGCTTTGGAGTTAGATAGAGTTCCTATAAGAGGACGGCCAATGTTTGTTTCAAGATGCGACCCAAACAAAACAACACGAGAATCTGTTTTTAAATATAGTTGTTCTCTAGAAAAAAATAAGCTTTTCGTTAAAGGTAGGTAATATCTAACCCTCAGTTGATATTCTTGGAATATAGACGAGCCACAACTATCTTATTATTATTAGTTCGACTTTTTAAAAGTTGTATGGATGTTGTAAACGTTTTTATACTTGTGTTGAGATATTAGTCATGTTTTGAATCCAGTTGTTAACTGTTTTAATCACATTTGGATTCAACATAATAATTGTGTTATTTCTTGAAGAATAAATAATATTTAAAATGTTTAAAAATTTAACATCTATGAAATTCGTGGAGATCGAAAACAATTTATTAAATATAAATAACGCTGCGATATTGACTGAATAAAAGTGATGAGACTTTCGATAATATTCAAGTAAAAAGAGAACATCCCGATCATGATACTAAAACAGAAATTGAAGCTGACAATGAAGAAATCCCTATTAAGGAAGAAGATAAAAGATATTTTTATGATTGTAACCGCCTAAAATGGCGTACTAAGATATCTCCTATAAGTTCTAGAATCTAAACTGAAGATACATATTAAAGGAAGGTTTGCAGCAAAGGAAGCTGCCGAATTAAAAACCTAACTATATCTTTCACATCATTATGAGATATACACAGAGAGACTGCAATATTCATATAAAATTGTAAGAAAGACTATTCTCTTTATAGTTATACAATTGTAGATAAAATGATGATTGGATTTCATTCAGCGATACAGACTAAAAAATTTTACGCCTATAAGATTCTGGAACATATTTCATCAACTCTTTTTATATACTGGAAAGATTGCAAATCTAGAACAGTTTGGATTAGGTTTACTTTATCAGAAGAAATAAGAAAACAGTTTTCTTAGTTTCGTTTTTTCATCCACAATCTTATGAAGCAAAAATCAATTGCTTATAAAAATTGCAATAAAATGAAATGCAATAAAAAATATACTATGTATTCGTGCAATCGTAGAATTAAACGATATTAATTTGAAATTTTTTATATCTTTCATACTGCTATAATCACATTATATTATTATGCTGATACAAATTTGAATATGAGAAGAAGACAATTTATACAAAAAACAAAATCTTTAATCTGGTCAAGAATCAAATAAAGTAACATTATGATATTTTAATACTATGAGAGATTCCTCAAAAAATTAGAGAATTACTAAAAATTACAGATGATCCAATACATGAGGAGGCTCACCCAGCGAAAAGGCGACGCTGCAAAGAATGTCCAAGCAAGCTTGACAGAAAACATTCTACATGTTGCATGAAATGCAAAAAAACAATCTGTAAACAACATTCGTTGCGACCGATTTATTGTTTCACTTGCATCGAAAGTCTATAAAAGTTATCGTACTATATGCTAGTATTCCAAAAAAGATAGTATTCTATCAATACCAAAGTGATCAGATTTATTAATAAAATTTTAGTTTATACTTGTTTGTATTTCTTTTTAAATATTATTTTCAGTCAGTGTACACCACATTATTTAGTAATAATGTAATAATGTAATTAAGAAAAACATATCCTTTACTTTTTATCTTATTTTATCGTTCTTTTCGTAATTACGTAATAATGAAATTTTTGTAAAAGATCCGCTATATATCTCATGTATCCTACATGATTGGTCATAACAATTATGTTAGAAATGCTATTCACTCCCCCTACAAAATAACCGGTCTTAATTGAACTTATAATAACAGTTATCAATATATCACGATATCAACTGAGGGTTTAAATTAGTGTTTAAAATTGTAATTTTAGAAAAGTGTATTTATTTTTATAATATGATTAGGACTCCCGGTATCAACGACAAAAGAAGATCTTGAAGAAATTTTCAAGGTTCACGGGTCATTGAAGGAAGTCCGTATAGTCACTTACCGTAATGGCCATTCTAAAGGACTGGCTTACGTTGAATTTGTGGACGAAAACAGTGCTGGAAAGGCACTTCTGGCCATTGATGGAATGAAGATCGGTGACAAAATAATTAGTGTAGCCATAAGCCAACCGCCTGAACGCAAAAAGGATCCCATTAAGTCTCTAGGTGGTTCTACAGTAAGCAGAACTACATTTGGTACGCCCAAAACATTATTATCTATGGTACCTCGTACTGTAAAAACTGCTGCTACTAAGGGCAGTGCAATTGCAACTGGAAATGGTGCCGTCCCAAAAATGAGCAATCAAGATTTTAGGAATATGTTATTGAATAAAAAATAATTTACTACAACGTCACTCATTTCCTCAATCCTTGTCTGTTTCAAGAACTCTCTATGCTTTAAAGAATTGTATACATCACAAGAATATTACAATTACACATTATTTAAACTACGATCTAGTGGAAAAAGATCTCTTGTGAATTATTCTTTCTTTAATGCATTATTTAAGACATTATTTTGAAAAAGAAGATGCAAATGAAAGGAAGAACCACAAATTCTTAGAAAATAAATATGTTTAATGTAAGAAAGTTTATATATACAGAATGAAAATGCGTGTGCAAGTGAGCGCGTATTACTCTAAACGCAAACGAGAACTTCCTCATCATGCATACATCACAGTGTCAAATATACATTTACCGTACAGATACGTACGATAGAAAAATCGTCCGAATTATTACAAGTGAAAAATCGAATAAGAAGGAAAGTTGTGTCGCAAGTAACAATAAATCAGGGTGACCATTTTTCTCAATATTAAACAAGAATTCTTCTTCTGTGTATCTTGTATATATATAATATATATATATCGTATAAAATTATATTAAAAGACGTTGTAAAATGTTTTCAAAAGACAACGTATACAAAATTATTTTCTGGTCACCCTACATTGAAATACAAATATTCTTCTACAACTGCAATGGTGCACTGAACGTGTTGTGTTTTTTATGTCTCGGTGGAGCGACAGGTGGACTTTCAGGTGTCAGTAACCGCCTCGTCATAAGCCACTTTTTGGCTCGGCCAGAGTGATAATAATACGAGTAAAGCAATGCCATAGCCGCCAGCACAACCAGCAGGCACGTACCAGCGATAATGATACTGAATAACCAATATGGCCCACTTGGTTCTGGCACCAATGTTGTGTCTGTTGGCGATTTTTCTTCTGGGATCGATTTTGTCGGCGGTTCTGCTGGTGGTCGAGGTGAAAGAGGCTCCACGTCATCCCCGATGCTAATATCAGCACAAGCACGAAATTCCTCTTGAGGACCACAACCCACGGCTCCTATGCGGACATAGTGTTAGTATACTTTCATAGTTTAATATTTTATGTATTTTTTAATGGAATTATGTGCGACTTTTCCTTTATAATTTGTGTATTTGTCATTTTTATATATTTATTCTGTACCAAAATTATTTTGCAAATCTTATCCTCGTAATTCACGATGTATAATGGTGTATCGTATAGGGTTTCAAGGTTTATTTGATTTTTCTGATCTGTTTTCGATACATTGAGATTTAATCGCAAATAATGTTGAAAGTAAAATTGTTAAATTACATCGTAATTATTGTGGATGTAAACTTTTTACATGTGGATGTAAACATTTAGGAATCCTAAATACGTTATTAGTATATTAAAATATATTATCATATAATATATTATTTGATAATATATTAATATAAATATATTATATATAAATATAATATAATATATTATTATATAATATATATATTTGAAATAAAGTTGAAATAATGTTTGTATACGAGATTTGAAGATAATAAAATGGTTGCTTAAAGATGAACTTCATCGAGAATATTAATTGTTCTGAAGCAACCATTTAATGTGAATATTATGTAATATTTAGTAATTTAGTACGTACATGTACCTATTAATAGTTGAAACTTTCCATCTGTACTTCGATAGAATACTAATATTATTTACTTGTGTAATAAGAATTAGCTTGACAAAATATTTAGCTTCAATACGAACTAAGAAATTGCTTGTAATTATTCTTAAAAAGAAATACAAAATCTCTCATTTATATAAATTCTCAGAAATGTTAACTTACAAAATATATATCTTTTCATATCAATAATAGATTTTTCAAAATCCATTAAAGTTCTTTAAATGCAAATTATCATAACAATTATCGATAACAAATAAGAGTATTAGTATTAGCAGTTTGGTAGTACGACTAGTAACAATCAATATTCACATTAAAATATTTCCTAAACTAATGAATTTTCATATAGCTTGATATAACTTATTTATCAATTAAAGCATGTATAATTCCATTTAAAGTAACTCCAACCTTTTACGTTTTCTAGAAAAAGAAAATATTTTAGAAATTTTTCCTCGCGCTATTTATTGATGACTAAAAAATATCGATTAATTTTACGTGCAAATTTGTTCTATTAAATTACGCCTTATATATAGCCGTAACATTTCTATTTGATTTCTTTAAAATATGAAAAGGTAATTCAATTTATCCTACTTTATTCTTCGTATAATTAACGATTTAATCGTTTTCGCCCCTTCGAACAAACACTTCATTCAACAAACTTTTCTCAATAAACCTAAAATCCAATCTCTATGCACCGCTTCAACAACAATCTCTTCGATACCTACGTGAGGTCGAAGCTTTTGTCGCAAACGGCGTCTCTCGAATATGCATCCTGCCCGGTGGCTCGAACAAAACGCGGGTTAATGTTCGTTCCGGAATTACGTGGGACAGAGATTCGTTCCAATGAAAAACTCGTGCCCAAGTACGGTTATTCAAAGATAGTGCGACAGCTATCTGCTCGCATTCGAATTTCGAGTGCGCGAGAAGCATCGTGAATACAATATTGTCGACGAGTAAAACGCTGAAAACGTCGTACAATACCTGTTCCGTTTCCACAGTCGCCCCAATTATTTCCAGCCACGTATCTCCATTGAAAGACGCATTGGGCGCAAGTCAGGTCGTCCGGTAGTTTGTAGAAAGCCTCAAAAATTTTGTTTCCAGGCCCGGGATAATATCTGATCGATTCGTTCTTCGAGCGTAGCAGGTGTTGGTCCAGACATTCCTGATCAACTTCTTTGCCCTTGTAGGTCATCGAGCACGTGCGAAACTCGAAGTAACCGTGATGGTTGGCCGTAAGTTCCACGCGAACCGGTATCACCGAACCTGTTCGATATTTCCTTACTATCACTCCGTTTCCGAATTTGCCGCCGGTCTCGTGCAGACGAGGCTGTAACGATACAGTTTTCTTTTCTTTTTCAGGACAACTTCCAGAAAGTTTTCTGTGAAACGTAATGATCCGTTGCGAATTGCTTTGGTCTTTGTTAGAGAAGATACGCGCTCTACGTGTACAAAGGAATTTTGATTACCTTTGGTTGTAATTAATTGTCGATTATCAATTTATATAATGTTTAATGTTTAATATTGACATAATAATTGTAGTATAATTATAATATTTAATTTGTATTTATCATATAATATTATATTTATATATTTATATAATTATAACATTAAATAATTATATCAAATATTATAATTATGTTTAATATAAGCAGAGCATGTACATGTACGTAGATACTTGATCCCTAAAGAAAACTTAATACTTTTACAAAATGTAAGATTATAGTTGCCCGAGTTACTTTTGGATCTTGATATAAGTTTGAACTTCACATTGAAGATTATAAATCTCCTGGAAGAAACTTTATATTATACGTGAAAAATGAATGATGTACGTAACACGTTACGAAGCCTAACTCTGGAAAGTTATGAGATACATCACAGTTTGGTGGAAGTAGTTACGAAAATACGATCGTAAAATTCCTAATAATTACGTTCTGTTATCCAGTTAACGAGATGTAAAGTTGGGGAAGAGTAAGTCGTAAAAGGTTTCTACGAGATTTAAGTGTGTTGATATAATCGATTACAACAGTCGAAGGAATATCTTTTAGTCAATGTTGAATTCATAGGAGACTCGAATGAACATCTTCGAAAAATTTAAAGCGGCATTATACTATTATATTGACAATAATACTATCGTTTGCAAACGTTTCTACCGTATTATATAATTTCTTAAATTTATGTTGAACTCCCTTTTATTTTGTAAGATTAAAGTATTATAATTTACTTTATTCATTTATCGAAAATATAGAAATTTGCGGTTTCAATTAACTATAAAAAGCCTATATATACATATGTGCCAATATATTAACTATTACGTTTAACTACTTGATTTAGTTAATTTCCATCGTTACAATTAGAATTCGTTCAACTTCGATGAAAATCGTTTCTTGTTTAACTTTCACATTTTATTCGTTGTTCGTTCGTTTTAGTCGTCAGATTTGTTCAAGCTACGGAACTCCTGTATAGTTAACTAAAAAAAAAAAAAACTGTTTAAATTGCGGAAAACAAAATAAACCAAGTTTAAACGAATAAACCGCAGAATGTAAAGTAAAGCAATTGCACGCGTTGAATGTAAAAAATTCGAATGCGAGTACAATCGTTTTTGTACAATTCATGCATATAAATTATCAAAAATAACCAAAAGCAAAGTATTTGTCGTGTCGTTTAATTAAAATAATCCCGATATTTAAATAAATAATTAAAACGTATACATTCTATACCACTTTATTCCCTCCAATTCTCGTCGGATAATAGTTTTTTCCCTTTTATCTTCGCATTTGACAATTAAACAAGAAACTGTAAGCTTGTAGTTCTGTAAGGTATATATTTTCGGGACTAGTGTTGAAACTCGTGGTATTGTTGCAGCGGGCGTATGTCCACCCGACAGACCGGAAAACCGCAAATAGTAATTTATTCTATGTCGCAAGAATGTTGCCAGGTGATAATTACACGAAACCTCACAATGGAATCGTCTCGTCCGATGCACCTGCCTTTCTTTTTTTTTACGATTTAATGCTATTTTTTATTCAATGTTACAATGGTTCACTTTTCTCTTTTATCTTTCTGTGTTAAGCGAACAATACGATAATCGAGAGATACAGGCAACGTTTACGTATTTTAACAATAAGTAACTTTCTTTCTTCCATTTATCCGATTTAATGCTATTTTCTTATTTGATGTTAGAGATGTTTACTTTTCCATTCGATGTTTCCGTGTCGAGTATGCGATACGTCGAGCAGAAGATACGCTGAACGTTTTCATCTAGTAATAAGTAAATGTTTGACTGTAATTACATTACTGTTAAGCTAACTTATTGCAAATGCAGACAACGCATGAGTGTAAAGATATGCTGATTAATAAAGTCGGATAGTAATGAATTGATAGTGCGCGGTTGCGCTCGGGGAAAAAACGAATTCACGAGGAAAGGAAAGCTCTTTAAACAATTCAACTTTTTCCGCTGCTACCCTTCTTTTTTATGTTTGCAAGCAAAATAGAGGCGTAGCTTGTCCCAGTTACGTGATTAACGCTTGTATATATTTAGCGGAATTTTTCATCGTGAGGTTTAGGTAAACTAAAACCAAGTTTTCGACTAAAAAATAGACAACGTTAACCGTTCGCATAGAACAAATTTACTTACCCTGAATATAGTTATCTGTTCGCGAAACAAGATTTTAGACGAAAATCGCAAATGAAGGAAATCGTAATCAAAACTAGAATCAAATTTAAAGTTGGGTTGAAGTTTTAAGACGATAGGAAGACGAAAATTCAAGCGAGAAAACGAAATTATTTCTTCTCTAACAAATCCTCTGTTATTACATTTTCCACGTCGTTATTACATCGAATTAAAATTTCAATATGAGAAGAATACTAAATTTTAAGTGGAAACGTAAAATTATTAATTTTCTAATAAATTCTCTTCTCTTCCGTCTCCTAGCGTTATTACATCGAATCAATTTAACGTGCCAAACAAATTTTAAGCAGAGATGGAGAGCACAGTGCGTGAAATTGATCGATGGCGCGCAATAACGATAAAAGTTGTTCGATCCTATGAGCGAGCATTTTTTCCAGCAGTTTTCAACGCCGTTACACGCCTGATACTCTGTCGTTATTTGGGTCATTTGGCCTGCCGATTCCGCGCTACGCTTCCTTATAAGAATTTCAAGTGCTTCAAATTTAATACAGTTAGGCTCCAGTTCGCGTAGGAGTTGAGGCTTACTGGAAAAGTCCCGTTGGGTAAATTTCGATTCGACAACTGAAGTATCGTGTGGACAAAATGAGAACGGGGAATTTGCCATTTTTGGCATACCGACGAGATGTTCAACATTTATTGAAATTTATTTTTAACATTATTATTCAAATTTATTTTTGTACGTGAATAGATTATCGTTTGAAACTTGAAAACTATTTATGGAGATATCCTATTTAAAATTGACGCTGATCTGAAATTACAAAATGAGTAGCTCAAAAGTATAACAGGACAATCGTCATTCAAAATGTGTTGAGATAATCTTCCGAGAATCGTTTTGTAATTGGCCCTCGCTATCTTGTTCATAGTATATATCTACATAGTAATACATACATATATTTGCATATGTATCATAATTAACTAAATATATATAATATAACTACGCGAAATTTATTTAGCTTCGTTACATTTTGTATACTTGTTAAATTTGTCTGGTAACAATTTTATATACACGACCATATTAACGTGGATTATGTGTATTAGAATCGTCAATTTTAAATTAGAAGCAAACCTTTTCATCGATCCAGAAAGTTCACTTTAAATCGTCCGTTTCCCCGTTATTGTCGCGCGTGGTATCCAACTACGTTTCATTTCCGAATACGACAAATAGACTATATCTCACGAGGAATAAAACAATTTGAAATATTTGTGAAAACTAGGTAATTACTATTACGTGATAATATATATATAATAAATATACAAAGGTATTTAATTTATTTTATTTGTTATATGCGAAATTATTTTCTTTCTTTGTTGTTAAAGAGAAATTAAACCTGGAAGAAAATAATTATATTTAATCTACACACTCGTAACTATCGAGCACCAAACTTAATTATTCGTCAACTACCATAATTTCACGCATTTGTTGGCGATAATATTCACTGTATCTTTTGCAACTATATTATATGAATTTTAAAGAAAAACTAAACGTGTACGTACATATGTCTCGGTATTCGAAAAGAAATTTTGTGACAACATGTTACCCTTACATGATACACCCTTCTTTTTCTTTCACTTATGTGTACTCTTTGTCGTGCATTCTTATCATGCTATGACAGTTCCGTAAAAAATTCATCTCTTACCGTTGGCGCGTCCCAAGCATCGCCGCATATTCCGCATTTTCCCTTATTTCGTTGCCACTGTCTGGTAAATCCTCCGCAATAGCATTCATGGTCGTTGTAATCGTGCGGGGTATCGAAACCATACCTCCACATCGAGGCTCTCGATGGTGGTTCTATCAGTCTTCCATGGGCTGAAACTTGCCGCACGACTAGCACGCTCGCGAAAAATAGCAAACTGAAAGTCTGGAGACGCATCGTTGCAGTGACAAAATCTGGCCCCTGAAATTTTCAATATACACACACGTAAATTTCGTTGCGTTCTTATCTGCTAAATTTTCGTAAATACTGCGGGAACTTGATTATTCGAATTAATCGTAACACACGCTGTTCGAACGATCGAGTAACTTTGTTACCATATAAGACATCATTTACTTTGAACTATCTTGTAAATATTCGCTTTTAGTGAGAAGCTCTTTTTGAATAAACAGTAGCTGAAATTGCAGGTCCCTGGTAAAGTTTTAAAAAAATCACGTTCTTTCAGGTTAATTAACTATTCAGTTTAAAGTAGAAGAAATGAAAAGCCGGCGTACGTACTTTAGAACCTTCGTAATTAACATGTACAAGTGGCTACGGTAAAAAGTAATTTTCCATTTATGTGTATAAAACAAGTAGCTTTAAGTATATCGTTTGAATAGCCTGAAAAGTGTAAGAGTATTTAAGACAATGTTTAAAGACTTTTCACTGATCCCGATTTTCATTAAAAAAGTTAATGCAAATTAAATTTCTAAATTGCTCAAATTTTGAACAATTCCAAAGATCAACGTTACCACTTCAGAAAATTCATATTCGATATCTACGTTTACGTGACATGTATAAGAAAAGTTAGCGAACATTTGAACCTTCTAAATTCTCTTTAAACGCTTTGGAAAAAGTCTGTTTCTGTCCTCTCGAAATTCGAACGAAACAACATTTGCTTTATCCCGTTTATTTTATTTCTCTACCATTCGTCCATTAGACGATCCAAACGCGTTCTAACGAAAGCAGAAACACAATTTCTCCGAGACGAGCATTTTGCCTGACACGGACATTTAAACACGAGCAATAAATGAAACTTCATTCCACGAGTGATCCGTGCAAAACAAATATTTGAAAAATAGACGATATTTAAATTCATCCCCGTCAAATGTTTCTACAACCATAATTTCTCTCTTCAGCTTCACTTTCGACGATGCGTGACGTTGCGATAATTTTACGTGCACAGTTGCCTCACGTTCAACGACTATAATATCCTCGCCGTAAATACGTTTCAACGAATAACGAGGGAACAATATTCCTAAAACAACATGCAGCAATATAGGACGCGAGAGGTAAGGACACAAAGTTGCTGGAAAACGAGATTTTAACAAAGCTTTGAAGCCGAACTCGACTATATTTCGCTGGAATGTATCGAGTAAGCTGGAAGGCACCGAGCTACAGTCACAAAGGAGAAACTGGCAAACCGGTTGCCGCAACGCCCGCCATCGGTGTAAAGTACTGTAAACGCGTTATCAGAAGCAACGTGGATGTCGTGTGTAAAGATATCACCATGACAAAAGTTAATATCGCGAAACCTTTGTGGATAGTCTAGAGACGACGAAACTCGAGAGCCGCCGAATACGCGTCTTCCTTTTCTTCTTCGCCGTTGTACAAAAATATTAGGCAAAAGATAATTTATAAATCTTTTAGCCGATTTGTATCGCTGATTTATAACATTTTTATCGAAAATTAGTCGTTGGGAATTAATTGACAGAGGTTGTAACGATATGCTGAGATACGATTGAATTAAAAGCAGAGTAAGTTACGATCAAATACTTATGTGGAGAGCGAAAAACAAACAAAACGGTTGTAAATTGTAATGATGATTGCTTGGTTAAAGACTAAGCTTAAAGTAGCGTTTACGAACGGAATTGAACGGAGCTATTATTGCTCGAATCGATTTTTATTTATATTTTGAAGCGTTGATAGCTGTATAAGCGTTATAGGTGGCAGAATCTTTGCTTTTGATATTTCTTTTTGAAAAGAGGGGCTTCTGTTAAAACTCTGTATGCTTCTAAACGTGTTAAACGTTGTTATATTATCGATATTATAATATATTATAAATATGTTATATTATTCGACGTTTAAGAAGACATATTATATTATTTGCTATAGAAGATTGAAAATTCATGATAAAATTCTGTAAATGAATATGATTTATGATTTAATATAGAACATTATATATTCTTATTTTAGTTTCTTTATTTTATTCTCAATTTCATATTTGGAAAAATACATATGTATACCACTGTTCCAACGAATCCTTGATTTATTGTTATCCTTGAATGCTTCTCTAATTAGGTTTGCTACAAATTTGTTATTGGAAATATTAATTTTATAGCAAGTTTTATCCTTTGTTCGCGTTACTTGAGTTATCGGCACATAATGTCTCGTATCGTGCGATACGACATGAAGCGAACGTCGACAGACAAGTTGAAAGTGCAAAACTTTCGACGTGGAAGTGAACTTTGATAATTTATCAGATGTGAATTTTAAATATCTAATTTTCTTCCTGCATAAAGTTTCTAAGATGGAAACTTTACGGGTTACGTTACGGGTTCTCGATTGCCCTTGTAAATTGTTCTTTATTCTACGTTCAACTATAAAAAATGTTTATTACCATTGTGGTGTATGCGGATAAAAAAATCTAATGAAGCAGATTTCAGAAAATCGATACTTTTAAGAGAATGTTATTCAAACATCTATTCACATATAAAGTATTTATATATAAAGCGTTTTTTACTCAAAAAAAGAGAAAAAAAAAATTCATATATATATTATTTCTAAAAAGATACAAAAAAGATCATACAAACTATATGCAGTAGAATGAACATAAAATTATACTCATTTCCGTAATTAATTACTGTTCTAATATATAATATGATAATTATTTAGATATTTTAAGGTACAATATCACACTTGGTCAAACAAAAATCCTCTTAATCACTAAAATACTTTAACCCTCTGCATCTCGATAATTCTTATATCATGATCGATTAGCAACTTCGAAACGCATCTACAACGAAGCTTTTTACAGCCAAAAGTTTCGTTTTCCAAAGAAAAGTGTTATTAGAAACCTATATACTGATGCAACAAAAAATTTCTCTCATAAGAATTCTACTTAAATTAATAATAATAAACATACTATGACACGATCCAATTAAATACACGTGGAATATTTAAAAAGTAGGTAGCCTGAACGCACGAGAAAGAGAGACACACGATCGATCTACGAAACACGGATCGAAATAGTAATCTAAAGTCTGAAGCGATAGACGCGGGGAAGAAGCGACGACCCGACTCTCCCAGAGAAGCATAGATTCGGAATACATTAAGTTTAATGAAAGATCTGAACCGCACAATATGATATCTCTTCTCGAAGTGAGAAAATTCGAAATCGTGGTCACAGTCCAGGATGAACGAACGCGACCTACGTACGAATCGGTAGTTCGCGAGGCGAAAATTCACCGCCTGCGAGGAAAATGGAAATTTAGTAGCGCAAACTAGGTTCAAGGGAAAACAAGCAAACTGAAGTCTCCATCCGTGCAGACGTAGGCGGAGAGGGACGGAGGATAAGGATCGATAATGTAAAGCAGCTCGAGTTCTCGCTACCTGTGCCAGAAATTCGGCTTTCTGTGTTGGCATTAATTAACAAGAAAAATCCGGGCTATCGTTTGCCAAGCCAAGCGAAATCTGTTTCAAGAACGTTATACGTGGGAAATGTTTGCCGGTAATTAGAAGACACGGTGGAAAAAGGAGCGGCAAGGTAAGGTAAATTTATTGGGCGAAGACTCCAGTGTCGATGGCGTCTGATGGAAGTTTGCTCTTTTACCTGTTTTAATTAATGGCCCAAGAAACTGACGAGCAAAGGTTGAAAAAAAGATATTTAACGAACAGAGAAGAAAGTAAAAGATCCCTAGTTTTCATAAAGAGAAACGTCGAATGGTCTCGAGAACGTGGATCGATACAGTAAATCAATTCTAGTGCAGCAGGTAACAATGCGTAATATTTAATAGTGAGTTTCGAGTATCACGTTAGCTGGTATGTAGGTCAACGACGAGGTACAACAAGAGTTAAAATCGTTTCTTTCTCTTTTTTTTACTCGGCTGTGCTCCGAGAACGAAGACAAAAATACACGATATTCATTAGAATTTACGATTTAATATAATTTAGAAATTTCGTGCGGATATAATTCTCAGGAGAGTGATATATTGCTGTGGAATAACGTTATAACATTTTGCAAATATTATATATTTTCTGTACTTTATGTACTAACCTGTCGCCTTATTCGTACAAGACATACGCCCTGTTTGCTCTTCTACGATGATAATCTAAAGTCAACAACCGTACAAAAATTAGAGATAAAAGTGAGTCGAAAGACCATATTTTCATGTTTGAAGATATCGAAAAAAAGAAATTAACCTGCTAGCCACTATTATATGGCTATATAGGTAAATATTATGTGTTTCTATTTCTTCTAAGATTTATTCTTTATATAAAGCACTCATCATATTTCTAAGAGAGATTTTGCTAATGCGCCACTTTACAAAGCATTTCCCCTCCTTTGCTCTTCCCTTATTGTCCACTGTAATAGCATGGAAAGTTACTGTGTTAACGTTAAATTACTGCATTAATACACCATCCTGTTTATTTTATTAAAACACTACTAATAAGCCATTACACCGGTACACGACTTTTTAACATTCAACCATTCAATAACATTTTATATATTACCCTATTTCATAACTCTCTACCTACCATCCGTATATTCTACCTTGTTAATAATTAACTAACATAGTTGGCTACTTCACCAATAAAATACTCTGCTCGTACACCGTTGCGCAAACATTACTTTACCGCTAATTACTGCACTGCTATATTACTGTATTACCTAAACCAATACATTACCCTATATCAACATACTCCTTAAACGGTCTTCAATATGTTCTACATACGAGACTATTATTACATTCCGAAAGCCACTCTACCCATGCACTATGTTTCTTACAATCCTTTCTCCCTGCACAATAAAAGCCTGCGACTCGACTGTTTCAACCAGCACAGTTCTATGGTAACCGGAACTCGACACCGAACCGGTATTCAGGGTCAAAAGTCTGGTTGTACACGTACCGTGTGCGCGAAAGGAACTAAGGCGCAGCTCTGTTTGTCGGGACGATACACGGCTTTGGCATCTGTCGTCGTTGAATCAGGCCCACGGAGAAGGCCCAGACTCCAGACCCCGGTCAGGCAACGACTGAACTCGACTTTACTCGCCGCGATCCACGGACCCTCAGCCACGTGGGAGTAGGTCATTAGAACGAGACACTCGCCCGTATTCACGCCATGAATCGCCTCGATGATGCGGCCCGACACGCGAAACGTTCGCCTCTGGCACCGCGTTTCCAATCGCTTCCGCCTGAGGAAGGAAAATGCAGGAAAAGCTCTTTCCAAACGGAGTCTGTTGGACGAGAAAAATTTGAATTGCGAGCGATTTGGAGCGGAAGAGCGTAAAACGAGATATACGGATTATTCTTAGATGGATATTTTATGGAAGTTTGTAGCTTTGTAAATACAATTTACAAGATAGAAGTTGGCTTGGAAAATCTTTCATACGTTACGTGTTGTAAATGGTACACTTGGCGTACACTTCGAAAGATTTGTATTGCGAGGAAATTGGAGCATTGGAAGGGAAAGCGTATTGCAGGTTACAGTTGAACTGCGGATATTTATGGAAATTCGTATTTTTATCGTAAATAGAATTTACAAAACAGAATTTAAATAGAAAGATGTTTTGTGTATTAAATATTGTAAAGAGTACGGTATACTTTGAAAAGTTTGAATTGCGAGGAATTGGAAGTGTTAGAGCGTAAGGCGAGATATATAATTTATAGCGGATATTTATGCAAATTCGTATTCTTCCACTAAATATAATTTGCAAAGTAGGATTTAGATGGAGAAATGTTTTACATATCTAATATTGTAAAAGAATATATTTTTAAATACTATATGCATTTTTGTATCTTCAAACTTCCCATAAATTGATATACATCTAATGTCCTGTTTGATGTTAATGACGTTTCTCGTTTCGAATAGAAAATGATTGGAATACAAATAGTGAAATTCCGGATACAGACGAGACTATCAAAGCAAAGGAAGGTAATGAAGAAAAGTGTTCAATATATCGAGTGAAAGTTCCCGTAGCGCGAAGCAATAAATTTGGTAAAGAAACTCATGAACAAGTTTCAGGCGTGGAATATGTGCATTGTACACTTTCGATGATAAATCAGCGTCTGCGTGCGCTTTCAATAATTCTATGATTAAAAAGAAACTGATTTTGACGATACCGTGCGACAGCGAGTCGCAATAAGCAGAGTATATAGACGCAGATAAATTCCAATGAAACGTTAAAAAAAGTTGATTGACTTTATTTTTAAAACCGAAGCACAAACGCTAGCCGATGGGAGTTCTTGATGGCTTTCGGTAAATTGCATCGATACAAATTTTCCAATAGATTCTACAATTGAAAAATGAATTATTCTTGAGCAATATTTTTACAGTTCAACGAATTTAAATCCCGAGCGATTTGCATCGAATAACGTAGCAAGGCAAGTTATTCTCTTTTATGGAAAAAAAATAGAAAGGAGAGAAACAATTGCAATAGTTGGTATCTATTATCTAAATCAGGTGAATTTCGATCGCGAATTAATCTCCGAAACAGATATCTTCCAATAGCTTTTAACACGATTGCAAGAAATATCACGTCCTAACGATAGGAACTCTTTGAGAGGACAGGAGATAAATTGATATCGAATATAGGTGAACTGAGACATATCAAAGGGATTTAAACGGCCCCTTTGGAAAAAAGAAATGTTGGAACTTTGCCCAACATTTGTTCCGCGAAAAGCTGCCTTCTCGACACATTTCCAATACCTTCTTTCGAACTTAAAATAAGATCCAACAGTTTCTGGAGATATTTCTTACACGAAACTAGGAACTTCGCTTACTGTAGGCTTTCTATAAAATATCTTGAAAAAAGAACAATTTTAACACGTAGCTTTCACTGCAGAATTATCTAAATATATATAGAAGCTATGCTTATTTCCATTCATTTCCTCCGATATGTGGGACGAGAATTGACGGTCTAAACAAGTAATATTCGAGAAAAGAAGGTTACGATCGTAGAAAATGACGAACGTAAAATACGAAGTATCGAATGGTTTGGAGCGATCTTTTATGCAGAAGGAGAAACTAAATTATAATGTTTGGAATCTTTAAGTCCACAATTACGGACGATGACAAATGCAAAACATTAAACGGATATGTTAGAAAAATTTGATTGCCTCTTATCGCGAAATAGAAATTTCATACGTTAAGATTTTCCTAATGTAATGTAAATGTGCGCTTCCAATTGCTTCTCTTTCTTCGAGGAGGAGTCAATGCCTTGAACGAACGTTTCTGGAGCGGGCAGATCCAAACCGTGAGACACGTAGAGAGATTATTCAACTACTTGTATTAATTCGGTCGTTTATTCGACGATAAAAAGTAATATTTTTACAAACGATCATATTGCGCAGTTAATATTAACCAAATATTCAAGAAACAATATTCGTAGAAGTCAAGTTCTGAAGCAACTTTTCGATTTAATATCAGATAGATGCCAGAGCTTCTTCTGAATATTCTGTAACAGAATTACTGAAGCAGAAAACCGCAAGCATTTCACAAAGGAAATTAATTTTTTGTTATAGGAGATGAAAATAATAACAGTAAATTTTATAAAACGCGCAAAAAATTGTACAAGAGACTGTATTTCAAGACAGCGGTGCACAAAGGATACTTTTATTGTTTGCAAAAGACGCGAACTCGAAAGGAATATTGATAAAGACAATAAATAAAAATTAACACATATTCTTAGTGAAAATATTACTAAAATCTTTAGTGACAAAATTGTCAAGCCGATTGGCAGAAAGATCGAAGCGGCTGTAAATAGGTTTCAGAAATCGAAATTCTAACGAAACAGAGCATAATCGTAATCATTTTAAATCGTAAGGTAAGAACGTTCTAAAGAAAAACTCTTGCATATAGCAACATGAAAGTTAATGAGAATATTGTTATTCGTTAAAATTTCAACTGGCATTTAACATGGTTATATTAAACATAAAAATTTGATTTATTTGCCAATTTATTGGTCATTGATGTAACACAAAAGCGATCAAATCAAAATGAATGATTTATAGTCTCTAAAGAAATTACTCAAGACCGATACATTCTCCATTATAATTACTATACGTTTTTCGTAATTGATCAAATTTTGTTTCTCTGGAATCAAGTATTTTTTTCAAAATCTCAGTTTTAACTACTCTGATAGATATAAATTTACATTAATCGTGTACAGTTCTACTTTCGAGAATATTTGACGAAGAAATATACAATCGCAGAATAGAGGTAAACGTACCTGTTGCATATTCTAAACGAACGTATTTCTAGGCTGAAGTGTTTCTTTGCCACTTGTAAAAGCGTCACTTTTTCTGCGACACGGAGCACGAAGATGTTGGAGAAGGAGAAGAATGTCGGCCGTTTCAAACGCTTATGGTCGATTCTAGTCTGCTCGGTTTCCCAAAGACACGCTCTTTGAGCATTTGATATGCTCTTGTCGTTCTTGGTTTTCCGCGCGACGTAAATTTATTTGATGCCACCTTACTTCGTGGTTTCTGTCGAAATCGTTACTTCCCATTCAAATATTTGCCCCACTCCTCCCTTTTTATCGTGCAGCTGTCTAAATTCCACAAATCATCCTCTGTTTCTTTTCTTCGCTAGTTTACACGAAAATAATGCAGCAGAAAACGTAATATATTTATACCGAGTAATATTTGAAACAGTTAATTTTAATTTTTGCCTTCGTCAGTATATAGATACTTGTCCCATTTTGAGAATTTACAAAACTTTATAATTTGTCAAAAATTATCGCTTTATTCATTTTGACGTAAAATATTAGAATTATGTTTGAAGCAGGATAATTTCCAAAAAAGAAAAGAAAATCAATGGCCTTATTTGGATGAAGTTTTAATATCGTTCTTGATCAGCAAGATCGAGTATATAATTTGACGGCTCTCGATTTCGTACGAGTACGAACGATCCTCAGTCGATCCACAATATTTTTCGAGTTATCGATAAAATTGAACAACAGATGTTCAAAAACAAACCTAAAGATTTACCAGAAGAAATGCACAGGAGAATTCCAGGGACACCTGTTTCAACCTTACGTTGAAATAAAAAACAACAACGCTTTTTTAACAATTATAAATTTTATTTAAAAACCAAATCTTCAGAGATCAACAAATTACGTTATGTTAAATTTATAATCTAGTTTCGTTCTAAAGTATTGTTGGATTTGCGTAGGTAAATTATTAAACTATTATTCAAGAGAGAGATTGAAAAATTCTAACCACCGCAAATACAACAAAACTATTGTACTTGTCGTAATCTCCTACTTCGCTAATAAATTCGCTAATAAATTCGCAATAAAATGAATTAATTAAGTAACACGCCAGAATCGTTTTACTCGTGTTGTAAATCTATCCACGTCCCCTAAAATGATTTCCCTATCGATTTTAATTTAAACTCTCAATTTCTATGCAAACGATTTTATTTGCGGATGAATTTTTCTTGTTTTAATAGCTTTGATACGTACAGAATGTTATTGCTTTCAGTTTATTATGCGCTAGTTTATCAGTATGTACTAAAATCGAATTAAGTAATCAAAATATGAAGCAACAGTTACCACGTTATTATCGTACTATAATCATATTGAAAACATTTTATACGGTATTAAAACGGAAGGAAATTAAACGACGAAAATAAGAAATAAAAATTTATATGGTATCGATGATCTGTCTATAACACTCAAAGTTAAGAACAGTCGCGTTAAAGTGAAACAATCGAACGACGCAAATGTGTAACAAAAGTTTCCATTAAATCTAGGATTCGATATTTTAATTTAAAGTTATGCTCTTTGTGCGGAAGCTTTCGTTTCGAACGTTTATACTTCGCATTATACGAAAACGAAACTCTAACATTAGATTCGAAAGACACACATCCCTTCAATTCTGCGTGCCAGCAGAACGAAGTTTCTGGAAAGAAGATACAGCGCAAACATTTGTAGAAAGAGAATCGTAACCCTCGGCAAACTCTATAATTCTCGCAGATATTTCATTAATTTCGAATCGCTGAACTTCCTCCTGTGACCTGTGAACATGAATTTCTACGTCGAATATCCGGCTCTGGTACTTACGAAAGGCGCATACTGCACAGTTCTCTCCATTATGTGCATATGCGCATGAACACGGGCAAAATGAAATATCTCAATGTTATTGAACGTGATGCAATGAAACTTGCGTATTTTACATTAACTTACCTATATCGATGTTGACGTAAATGTAATTAAAAAAAAACAAGCTTCTTACTCTCTCGTTAATAGTTTCTACTTGATATTTACTTATTTATTCGTGACGATGACGATGAAATTTAATATTCATTATTAATTATAACGTATTCTAATCAGAATTCTTACAGTGTCAATGGATTACACTGCCTGCATTAAAATACAAGTTTTTAAATATGAAAAACTTGAGCATATAAAATATGTATTAATTCAGATACATACGCTAATGCATGAAGTTTTGAATTTCTATAAAATGTGTTGATTTTGTTACTGCAATGTAAATACTATTGCCTCGTCCTCGGGTAAAAAGTGAATGATCTCATACTGAAAGTAACGACGAAGGCGAACTGTTACATCGAAGCAAGGCTAACAGATCCTCGCGATAAAGTATACATACATCTATATCCTCCGTACTTCGTTATAAAATATTACAATATTAAAGGAATTCGTATTTCTCTTAATATAATGTTCTTTATTCTCAAGACTGCAATCGAACTCTTGTAACTCGTATAAAATAAAATTGTTCAAGTATAAAGATTCCACTTACAAAAAAAAATGTCCCACCGCAATTTATATAATATACTGTATAATATATATATATAATATTATATAATATATTATAGATTCATGGACGAAATCACGAGATCACTAGTATGCACGAACAAGTCTAAATGCAGCCAACAATCTATTGATATTGTATTCGATGGTAGTGCACTTTCGCGCGACACGCGATGGAAATTGAGCGGAAAGTACCTTACTCTTGAACAGGCAACGCGAACACTGCAGAAAGGAAATTGCAAACGTTTCAGAGGTTGGTCCTGTCTGCGCGATTTCTCGCGAATTTCTAATCGACGTGGATCCACTCGATTTGTCGATGATACAGTGCTCGGTCGTTGCACTCCACCATGACACATTGCTCCGTGCATCTGGATTAAATGAATGCACTCGATTAGTTTTCTATTACTGAATCAAGCATATAATATACACCGACTTCGTTCGAGAACCCCGCGATAAATTAAATTTTCTTCTAGATTTTCGATAATGAGTAACAAATTGCTATTCTCTTTTCTTCTCGTTCTTTTAATAAAAATCAGATATACGTTGACTTCCGCATCATTCGTATAAATCAGATAAAGTTTTGACGAACTAGAATCAAACCTACGTAGAAATATTACGTTGTGTACTAAAACAATTAAAAGCTGTAGTTCTTAGTTGTGAATAGCGAATGATTGATTTGTTCCTGTTTTTCTCTTTCGTTCGAAGACGATTAAAATTTCAAGACTACGAAAAGATCGAAATTTTAATAGTTCCAAGAATTAATATGATATTTCGTGGAAAGTTTGTGTAATTAAGTTACTTTGCTGTCGCATTATACTGCGTCCAATTCGCGGTAAGTTGTTATAACCCTGTTAAAAGCAGTTCCATTGTTGAGGGCACTTATTGTCGATATCCCGTACAGAACCAATAACTTATCGTTCTTGGTTTGAAACTGATCGAAGTGTCTGAAACGTTCGTCCTTCCATTAGCGCGGATTAATCGTGCAAGTTGTTTCATCCTTTCCACTGGAGTTTCTGTAACTTTTATTACACCTACAAGAGTAATTCAGCTCAATCTTAAAGCGGAAATCGAATCTTGCCAAAAAGTAATATATTTCTAAATTCGATATCTTTAATTTTATGCGACATACAATCGAACAAACGTTTGAATAAATTTTATTTCATTTTTATTTAAGTAAAATAATATTCGACATGTACATTTTAACCATTCGTAAGAAATAAAGAATTTCTGCATGTTATTATGTACAATATAGTCATCTAAATTTTTCTTTAAACGAAAAAGTAACTATGTATGTCGTTGAGGCTTCTACGAATTGCTTTAAATGGTCAAAGACCTCTGTACTGCCCCTGCTTTATTACCAGATTAATACTTATTCCGCATTAAACAGTATGTAAATTGAACAGTCCCATTTCTTCTTTCGTTATGTTACGTTGGAGAGCTCAATATGCTTTTCATGTGCATAATTCATACGTAGAGACATACTCGAATATTTACTCAACTCCATCCAATTTCGATCCTTGGTCTGCCTCCAATTCCTGAATTGTTTGCGCAGAAAATGGTATTGAGGATGTTACATTAAGCTACGATTATTTATCTCAGCCATCAATTAATCGTTTTAGATAGAAAATTAATGAACAATTTATGTCAGAGTGGTGATAAAAGTAACGCGTCAAAAAGATTCTAATATTCAACAAAAATTCAATAATAATGTTTTTCAATTATAACAAAAATCAAGAATAATGGAAACAGCCGCGAAATCTAATAAAATAATTATTAAACTTGGTCATTTTACGGGCATATTTTTTGCACAAATTATTACAGTGGAAGGCAAAAGAAAGTTTAAAGGATAAGATATAAAGAACATCAGAATTTTAGAAAACGGAATTACATTTGACAAAAACAATTCAACTATGAACAGATGTAATACATATCTCCAGGACTGTATAATAAGTAACTGTTATCAATATGGTAAAAAGAATTTAGTACAAAGTTACTATTAACGTAGTGTAGTTATTGTACACAAATATGAATTTTAAAACTTTCTTTTGTTTATCGTTATTTATAAATTTACTTTGACATCTCATTTAATTTAACCTTCACGCTAATTTTATTATTAGCCGCAACAGATCGAAATGTACTATGTAGCAACATCCAATTTTTACAAAATATTATATCGTATTTGCGCACTGTTTTCCAACTCGCGCTTCATCCAATTTGTTCGCGTTATTAAAAGTTTGTTGGTCCGAAAAATCTATATTATTTCAATGGTTATTATTTCAAAAACTGACTAAAACTCAACACGACAGTCAACGTTAAAAAACAGCTATCAACTTTTGTAGCTCCGATAAAAATTCTTGAGACATTGCTTCTAGTAGACAAAAGCCCATCGTCGTGTCGAGACCATTTTTACTTTCGTCGAGCATCGGCATGGCAATGTGGCTGCACGCTTTTCCTTTTAACCAGACGGAATGATTCAACCGGATGACCGGTTCAGGAGGTTCGCCGTGACGGTGACGGTGACGGTGCATCCACGTAGCCATAAACGCCGCACTCGGCCAACACCCTCAAGGCAAAGACCGTCCGATCGATTTCTCACCGGGAACCCCGCTTTCTGCGGCTTCGTGCATCGCTCTTGCGTTTCGTCCCTGCCGTTCCCGGGTCAACTTAAAGCCAAACTGTCGAAACTCGAGACAAATCCACCGCTGACTCTTTTAAAATACGCATAATATAATCTTAGTTTTTAAAATGATGAAATTTTATCGTAGAAGAGTTAAAACGCTAAAAATATTCAACCACGATATTCGATAATACGATCGAATAATACACGAAATTCAATAGGTAGATATAATTAAACGTGAAAGTTGAGTTTCATAAATGTAACAAACATAATATTCGAAAGACTACATCTTCAAGAAAACTTTTAGAAATTTATTTAATTTACTAGTTTAAATTTAATTTCCACGCGAGATGAATCCCGAATGAATTGAATTAAATAGTAAAATTATTAAAGTATGTAGATAATATGCTGATTGCTTGCTTTTACACGCAAATGCTTAAGAACCAATTAGAGGATTTTTAAAGAACGAGAAAGTGCGAAACTCTTAAGCCGCTGCAGATAGAATTCGGAGAGACCATTAACTCTGCAAACGCGTTGTACCGGAAAACTGGGATTACCTATATTGATTTGACCCAATATCCCGATAATAATACGAAGTAGTATTAAAAAATGACACTTACCCCATATTTTTCCTGTCTTTATTTCATAGATCAGAGCTTAGATGATAATTGACAAATAAGTACTCATAATTCGATAGATAACAATAAAACTTTATTTTTATTCTGCTTAATACAGTTTTTAAAATTCATTTCTTTTTCATTGCTATTATTAAAATTATTATATATGGTGCCATTAATTAACCATTTTATGGTAGGATAAGGTGGTGAAAAATCAAAAAATCTTCAATTCATCTTCATCCATTTCATTTCTGTATAACTTGATTAAAATTAAAACATTCAGATAATACTATAATGGAAATTCAATCAAAGAGTTTTATCCTATATACGTATAAAAAGACAATAATCTTTTATGAGATAAATATTTATAGAACAAAAGAGTTTCTTTCGATATACTGTGACTTAAATATTAATACCGCTGAAAGAACCTTCACAACGAACGTTTATTGCTAGAAATAGCTCGGCTCTTTTCACAGAAGGAGTTAATACCGTTGATTAAATATTAATGTTTCCAATAGGCTCTCTAGGATGAACGTATATTGCTGGAAATGTTCCAGCTTTCGACGATAAAAGATTGCTCGAGAAAAGACGACTACAAAGAGTATAATTTCGGAAGAAGAATCCTCCCTCTTTTGCATCGCGTGACACAGTCGAAAGGAAATTGCTTTCCCTCTCGCCTTTTTGTATCAAGAATTCAGCTGAGCGAACAAATACACGATGAACGTGTTCAATCGCAAGAAATTATCATTTTATGCTTCACGTATTTACTTATAATGCTTTGGGAAACCATTTTTTCCGTTTAAATTGAAGATGATGGGTCGAATTATGACAATTTCATAAAATATAGCAGAAAAATAAGATATAATAAAAATAAGAATATAACAGAAAACTAGATGATACGATAACGTGATTGCAATTAGATTGTTTTCCTTTGTAAGAAATTTCATTTACGCCGCAAGCATTTACCAACCGAATATTAATCTTTGCAAGGAACATATTTTTTAAAATACATATTTATATTCTATCAACGATATAACTCATTGTCAGATATAAAACAGGAAAATACACCGTTCTCTTTTTTAATAAATATTCATGCACAGCTACTCGAGTCTGCTCGAATTAGCAACATCATGGCCACTGATATTAGAAATCGAATAATATTTCCAGTCACATATCTGTATGTATTTGTATACTCAAGGAACAACGATTGCCGCATTATAATCACATCAAGCGCGTCGTTGTTCAAGAATTTTCATAGTGAGGTAACTGTTATCACCTTATTTACCTGCACTCTTTTGAAGAGGAAAAGAGACAGACAGAGAGAGACACTTACATAAGAAAATTGAAAATCTAATAAGGAAGAGAGGAAACGTCTCTCCATCGTTTCAATTTAAAATGCATATAAAATTGTATTCAGGTGTTTACCTAAATAATTTATGCGCGAAATACATCATAGATAGAAAAAAGAAAATAACAAAGAAGGAAATAAGAACTTCGGATCTTAAACCAAAGGAGCAAACAATCAAAAGTATTTTATGAATTTTATGAAAATATTAAATTATTTATGTATGTTATACATATTACATCATCTTTCGTATAAACTTAGCTCTGTAGTTACGAGTAAACTCAAATTTAAGTGAAATTATCATTGCTCTTTGTCCTATTCAGCGTAAAAATCACGACAACTATTTAAAAAAGTTATACTTTATGGTTGGAGAGTAACAAATCAAAAGAGCAGGCGATTTGTTTCCTAGAAAGTATTAGAACGAAAATTTACTTACAAAACAGTAACAAAAAGTTTCCTTTAAAATTCATGTATGTGCATAATTTATCTTTGAACAGAAGCCGAATGGAAATGTAGAAGTTGAAAACTTAGAGACAGAGAAAGATGAAAAACTAACGTGTTCTTTTCAGTATAAACGTATGAGAAGCTCATACCTAAACGTATTTTTTTACGAGGCATAAACACTTAAGCGATCTTTTTTACGTACAAAAGAACAATCAAATTTTTCACTGTATATACGTAAATTCTCACAAAGAATTAACGTACAGGCTGCACAGTTTAAACCTCGAACAATAGAAAAGTAAGAGGATTTAGACATTAGATACATTAAGTTAGAAGATTAACACGTCTTCATTACGGCTGGCTTAACTTGCTCCGCAGGGAGAAAATCACTTACGGATTATCCGAAACCCCAAGACCGTCATAGGCGTGCTTAAGCAATTTAGCTTCTAATGGCGATACGATCATTAATGACTAAAGTTAGTTTTAAACGACAACTAAGTAACCTGGCGAGAAAGAACCACCTCTCGTCTCGACCAAGATCACTCGTTCAAATCGAAGAAAATATGTATTACGAAAAGACATTTGCATATCTTTTAAAAGCGAAAGATAAACTGTTTCTTCCACTCATGCTCCTCGTTTGAACTGTATTTCACACGATCAACCACTCGAAAGACGCGTGAATGAATAAAGTCTTGAATGAGAGAACGGACGAAGTCCTCGTTAAGTACTCGATCGTCATTACTCGTCATCTCCACCATTGGAGGGAATTCCTCGCAAGAGGCTGTAGTGTTCCCTTTGACAGAAAGTTTGACGCGATGTTCAATGGCTGAGTAGTATAATCTGAATTAAGTCGTCTGTGAAACATTATTTATTTCGACCTCTTTTAAATTAAACTTTCATTGACGTATTTGTGATTAAAATAATTTCTCTGATTCGAATAAAAGCAAACACGATATAGTTTAAATCATGTTCATAGTTGCTGCTCTATAATTGAACGTGATGTTAGAAACACTTATCGGCAAAGTGAGCAGTAGAGCAGGAAAGTTCACAACTAAAGCCTCAGAATGTGCTAGTATATACAGTATAAACAAGCATCCGCTTTTCGCGAAGGTTTCTATCGGAAATCTTTTCACTTTTGATTGATTATGTATATACTGGGTCTGAGAATTGCATTACTGTTCGCTCCAAAATGTTCTTGTTTTATCCTTTTATTTCATTCCCAGAGACGAATACACAGTACCGAGGAAACGGGCAAAATCGATTCATAAGTCGAAACAGATTTAGGCGAAGCAGTGTAAATTTGTCACAGTAGTCGAATCGCGACAGTAACGAGGTCGATATCGGTATACCGATATAGAAAGTACAAACATACTGTAGAAAGTCGAATATGCAAATCGGATTATTAAACGCCTGGAAAAACCCGACTCAACATCGAAGATCAAGGACAAAAAGCAACGAATGATCAAGGAACATAATTATCTATTTTCTATCCAAGCTTAAGAACATGGACTTCAATTTCAAAACAGGAATAAGAATTTTCTATTAGAACCCAAGGCGTCTTCTAAAAGGTTTTTTTTTTATTTAAATTTTACAATTTGTCCAGTAGGACATTTGGTAAAATATTATAGCGGTATAATAATATAACATGTGGGTGGCTACCCCCAGCGGGGTACCATCATCGTGTTTGTTAGGTTATGTCCTTTGTGAGATCTGTTGGGTGTTTCCTTTTTAGCCTTCCTTCTATGCTTGATGTGTTGACCCTTTCCGCTGCCAGCCGGTTCGGGTGCGTTGCTATTCTTTCTCTGTACTTTCTTGCACATCTACTAATCTCCTCCTTGACCGTTGGTACTCCCAGGTCTTTCCGAATTCCCTCGTTTCTAACGTACCATGGCGCGTTTACTATTGTTCTAAGAATTTTAGCTTGAATTGACTCTATTTTGGTTATATTCTTCTAAAAGGTAAAGGAAAAACTCATAAAATCGTATACGATATAGACATTTTTGTTTGTGTTCTCGAAGCGGATTTCAATTTTGCGAGATTTAATTCAGCCTTAGAATTACCTTCACACCCCCGATTCATTTCCCGATCTAAATGGTATAAATCTTCGGATTACGACAATTACTTGTTATATTATATGAAATGTACAGACATGAGATTTTCCTAAAGACGAGAAGCAGAAACAGACTTGTATATAATTTGTTAGTAAATCTGATGGTAATAACTTTCATCCAATTGCTTTAACGTCTTGTTCGTGTAAATTATTTGAATTAATTATTGAAAATAAATTGTAACGGTAGATTAAGGTTTAAAACAATCTATCTAAAAACCAAGATGCCTTCCTCAAGGGGCAGCTATTTATTGATAATACATTGAATTTAATATTATATATCTATTATGCAGCAAGCTCTGAGAGATAAAAAATATTCGTGTCTATATAAATATCCTTAAGGTACTTTTACTTATTTCCATTATTTTATAATCGTTTCTGTTGTCTTAATTAATCTTCTATGTTTCTTTAATTAATTGCAATGCTAATTGCAATTGAGGATGCTAATTGAATCGGTCGTGCGAGCCACAGAATCCTAGAATTATTTAAAATTTAAAAATATGCAGTTGGAATTTTGTACACCTCTCATGCTCACCAAGCTGATTAACTTTCCTTGTAATCAATTGTTTCTTGTCATTTGAGTTTATTTAAAGAAATTCAAAAGCAATTTAGGAGATATCTTTATTTAGTACATATGTTCCCAGCACATTTTTTAGCAAATGTCATTGTTCTGTTAGAATACGGTGGGCGCAATCGACAAAATTTATTTTAAATATTTACGTTATAAAATATTTGTACTATTTTCAAGTAGCACAACATGATATTCAATTTTCATTCGCAGTTTTATCAAGTTTTGTTTTTGGCTGACCCATTTTTTTGTACATTTTATTGTACTGGATCTGAGCTTTATTCTCCATTTTGTTCAAACCGTGTAACTTATTTTTGGACGCATTTTTATCTGTAACTCAATTTTACATTCCCAACAGCTTTTCAACGATTGCAGAATCGCTATAAAATTTAGACCTGATACAAATTTTTAATAAACTCTTAGTGAAATATATTATTTATTTAAAAAGAGTATTATACAAAATATAATCAACGAGAATTTTTACCTCAGTAAGAACCTATACATATTTTTTTTATATAAACATGTATATTTATGCGCGTACAAACAAACAAACAAGCGAAATAGTAGCATGATTTCTCGAATTTTATAGCAATGACGAATTTATACGAACGAAAAGCAATCAACTGCGGATGCAGCAAACATATTTTCTTTTTTTTAAACAGCAGTTTATAAAATCGCAGAGAGCTTAAAATCAAAAAAGGAGCAGATTTTCCGTTCTAACCAGGTACTGTAGACTGCATTACAGACTTCTTCCTCCGCATGTTCTAGCCTCCCTTTCGCCCTGAGGAAACCTCTTCAAAGCCATTTCGTGCAAAACTCTTCGCAATAAAAGAACTGAAAAAACGGCTGTAGCAAGCAACGCATATGTACATACATATATACGTATGTATATATATGTCGGAGATGAAAGGACACCGAGCCTCCCCTTTGCAACTTCGGGAAAATCCGTAAAATTGTAATCAAAGTCTATAGCTGTAATTAAACAATTTGCCGTCATTCTACCCAATTGTATTTATTTGAGATTTGTGACAATGAGCACTCTCTCTCGTGTACGAGTTCACTGACGAGTTAACTAACGCCTTACTATTTGATATAAATTCCAACTTAGACTTTGACGAAAAATTAAACCAACTATCCCGTTGACCTCGGGTTCGTTATCGAGTCTTAGAGCAGTGTCACTAGTGCCTAATCATCGCGATTCCTTATCAACTCTATAATATCTTTATTTGTGTCAATAAACGTCACTTCAACTGTGTAAGAAGATGGATAGTTCCAGTGAAGGTCCATTACATACCCCAAACCCTTACTCTGATAAGTCTTGCGACCCGGACCTGTATTACGGTCATAATTCGATATCAGAAGTGGGATACGAACAGGTTGTGCCGATGTGGAACCATAATATCGCGCGTGAACTAATTCGGTCGCTAACAAAGAAAAAGAAAGGATACAGAATAAAAACGATGTCATTTCCGCGCTTTAACCCCGAAGTCGCGGACACAGATCCAATCGCCTGGTGCTCAGCTGTCAGTCTGCTTATGAAGGACAACCCTCTGCAAGGCAAAGCGTTATATTTTGCTTTGCCTAGAACCATGCCCTAGAGGGTTCGGCAGCGCATTTGCTTGCGCAAATAATAGATGGCGAAGAGGTTACATGGCAAACGTTTAACGAACAATTCATTGAATATTTCCGTATCCAAGAAACAGCAGCCTCGGCGCTAATAAAGTTATCCGAGGCACCACAATGGGAGAACGAATCACTAGGGGAGTACGGCAATCGTATCATCTCCCTCTTGCAGATAATGTGGCGAAATTCAACAAGGGCCGAAATGATCACCGCCACCGTTCTCTATCTAATGAGCTCGCGCGACCGACGCTTTAGACAATTAGCACTCACGAGCGATATCAAGTCAGTGAAACAATTCCGAAGAGAAATGAAACCTTTCTACGAGGAGAGGCAGATGTCTCCGTCACGGAGGCCACCATCGGGCTCCGAAAATAAACGAAGCAGGTCACTCGCCTCCTGGGACAAGTGCCGCCACTACGGTAATTGCGGACATAGAACATCTGGGTGCCGCAAGAGGATGAAGTTGGAACCAAGGAAATACTCCCGACGCCCAGAGGAAAACCGACCGGCCACATCATCAAGGGTATCGTGCTCTAAATGCCTTAAGGAGGGACGCATCACGCCTCATTGCCCGTTGTTGCGGAAAGAAAACGATCATTCCAAAGACAATCGTGTCGAGACCATCGAAAATAATTTAATATCGATTATTACAAAATATTTAATTTTAAAAGAGAAGCGTTGAGGCGGCACGTCTTAATTTTTAAATAAATACTTGCAGCGAATACTTTTATTCAATTTCTTAATTGCAGTCTTAAATACGATCACTTTTATAATTTATTAATTTCAGAAGCAATTATTTTCATTTTAATATTTCTCACGTAGCTTTTCTCTAAAGTTTAATCTAAATTACAGAAGCATTTATTTTCACTTTAATGCTTTTCCCACAAATCTCTTCTCTAAAATTTCAATGCCACAGAAAACCCAATTCCAAAGATTAATCCTATACAGATTTACCAAAAAGATTTCCTGAAGCCTGGAATCTAGAGGCTGATATTATAGTCTCGCTAAATCTCCTATCACCTGATATGAAATTTCACGTTAAAGAGAAAATAAATACCAGTTCGAACTAAGTCTCAACGAACACTTCGAATTATAACATTATAAAATCGCTCTTTAAATGTCTGTATCTCTATAATTATGTATTATATATACGTACTATACTTCATCAGAGAAAATCACTGTAAGCTTCGTAATACGATTAACAGAGGCCACAAGACACAAAAAAATCATTTTACTTAGAGTAAAATTTTAATTAGTTAAAAACCCGAGTTTTAACCCGAGGAATCTTCAGCACGTAGTCACCTCATTTCCAGTCGCGAATCCCTTCGGTGTACTCGTGTGACCTAGAAAATCATACGCACCCAGGTATCACGAGAAAAATCGCGCGTTTCCGTCCGTTCAAATGATATCAACTCGCGATATCGGACCTTTTGGTAAATAAATAACGGGCGGTTGCACGGGCAAGAATTTTTCATCAAGGAAATGGCTTGGTCGTTCTACGCGACGGTCGGCCGCTAATCAAAGGGTCTCTAAGGCCACTGTACTGTGGCTGATGGTAAGAGGAAATGAGTAATTGATTAGGCTGTTTCACAATTCAGCTGACCTCGTACCAGACATTTGAAATATTTTTTAGATTATACCGAACAGCCTTGGTTTTCCTCTCTTGACAAAAAGAAGAAAAATATTGCATTTTGTATTATATTATATTATAGTTTTTGAAATTCTGATGAAATTGTTATTAAGAAAAATTTACTTTAAAGATATATTAAAAGGTTGATAATGTATTTCTTCTTTATTAATTTTTGAAATATATAAATCATAGATGGTGTACAATATTTAATCCTGTAAGAAAAAATACTATTTGTAAAATTACCTTGTAGTACCTATATTACACTGTTTTTATGTCATTACTAAATAATGTTTTAAGGATTCAAAAAATAAATAAAAACATTACTGGAGACTAAAGAGATGCTAATTTTGGCTAACTTTAACATGAAACCAGATTTAGTTTTAAGCCGATAAAAATTGAATTAAAAACAGAAAGGAAAATTCGTCAAATTATTATTTAAAAGGTAAACGTCGATGATGGAATTTGCAAAATAACATACAGATAACCGTTTTAAATGCATGATTCATGGTTCAGCCATTCAAGACCGGACACCTCATAGACACGTATTCTTTCTGAGAATTTGTTCATTTCATAATAATTATGTTAAAATGGGACTCCAACCAAAAAACTAATATTTCCAGGGCTCAACTTTATTTTCTACTTTAACTAACTACATTGTACTATTTAAATAAAGTTATTAAATATTAATCATATCTTTCTACTATCTCACATCATAAAGAAACAAAGGTTTTAAACAGGTTTTAAACATGAAAAAGTTCTCATTAATGATTTGCTATGGAGTTAACAATTTATTAGATAATAGCGTGATAAATATCTAAAAAGATACAATTTTTGTCGTGTTATTTAATTTTGTATAACATACATCGAAATGTTTGAGCAATCGTGTATAATACAACGGTAAACGATTGATAAATTTCAACGCTGGGTTCGGACTATGTACTACTTAATTCCAGTCTGAAAAATTAAAACAAATACTTTTATGGAGCTTCTAATATATTGCTCTTATTTATTAGAAAGCAAATACTCTTACCCTAAAATTGAATGAGAAACTTCAACAAATAACAATAATTGATCAAAATTACCAAAAATATTGCATTAATATTTTATTGTATACCATTTCCATTAATGTAACTACTGAGATATAATTATCCTAACTAATCATTTAATTGATTATTAACGAATACAGACTGGAATCGAAATTGTACAATTTTACGAACCACATGAACGCGTATTCCATGAATAAACAATAAAGAAGTTGTATTTAATAATGATCGATTAACCATATTCATATTGTGTCTAAGCGTGCAACATGCATTAAAGTTTCATTTGTAACATTTGTAGAAACACGTATGCAAGGCTTTTAATTAAAAACGCAGCTCATTCTATCGCATTCTATATATTCAGTTATTCGCGGCTGTACAAACTACAAATTCCAATTTATTGTTCCAAAATACAATTCGACTATTTTTTTATCGGGAGTATATGAAATACTTAAATATAAATAATTCTTTTCACATTTCACAAAAGAGAAACGAAACATTCTTTAATAATTCGAACAAGCGAACAAGTGATAAAAACTTGCTACGTTTTTAACCAAGTCCCTTTACATAATTACAATATTCTTTTTTATTTTCCTCCCTACTTTTTTTTCTCTTGCACAGTTACGATTAGTCGTGTCAATTTTAAATAAAGAACTAATGAACGTTCCTTTCCTTTTAGAAATATCACGAGTAAAAAGGTGAAATAGATCGTCGAAAATCGTGAAAATGTGATATGTAGACTATACATACAGAAAAGCAGATGCTCTGAAATCTGCGTTCAATTACACTGAAATGAAACGATATATATATATATATATATATATTATATATATATATTATATTTATTTAATGCTAATTGACCAAAGTATTTTTGGCACGTTTCGAATGTGTTCCAGACCATTTTTCTCTTCACTTACTTTCTACATCTATTCTAAAAAACAATTTTAACGAGTATTAAACTATCGATCAAACAATCAAAGTCACGCGTTTTCAAGAATTAACATTTCACGATTGTTGTGTAATTAATTTTGTAAAAACTTATTTTTCACAAGCAATATTTAAACTCAATTTTGTCCCATTCTATATCTCTGCAGCATTAAAATATCAAAAGATGTATTTACCTTTCGTATTGCATCTTTGTAGCATGCAAATATAAAGAAATTCGCTTATTTTTCAAAAAATGAAATTATTAATTCGGAAGTCAGTTTCGCGCCTTCGCGGCGAAATTGAAATCGCAATCATTGAAATTTTGAACGATGTACATCAAACGATGTTCATCGTAGTATCGAAACGAAGGTAATATTAAAAATTTACGGTCGATGTAATGCACCATTGTGACTTATGGAAAGAGTTATAATTTCATTTTTATTACCGCGTGCTACAACAATAAAAATATAACACGTGACTGTGACTGATATCACTACCGAACATGTACGTGTACGTGTATGCATCGATATACTTCCGATATAGACCAGATCTAATTGCTTAGATAAAGGCTAGAGGTCAATCTAGAAGTTGATTTATATTTTCAGTTAATACGTTGCCTGTAGAGCAATTGAAACTAGATACACGATTGATTAACTGAAATATAAATGAACTCTGATAAACGTGCGAGTCACTGAGTATCACAAATATCTTTTTTCTTTCTGAATCATTAGTATTGACTTAGAGGAGTTTCTCACAAAGAGTGATTACATTTAATAGGTAATCGACTTGCTTTAAATTTGAAGAAAACTGCTTTTTATGTGAACAGCTAGCAACTTTATGATCATGAAACTCAGTTACTCCATTCAAGAAAATGCCACGTGAACACTCACAGATTTTCTTGTTCTTATCTGCTTTTTAAAACATGAAAAAGAAAGAAAATGAAGAGCAATTAACAGTAAGATAAAAATATAATGTGACATGTATTAATTATATTAAGACTTATAACTGCAAACTAAATTTATAATTAACTTACACAAATTCCATATTACAAAGAGGACTAAAACATTTTCTTGAAATGCACGTAATTGACCAATCAAGATGTATAAAAGTGTGCTTGTTGTGCTTATACATTACTAAATAACAGACTTTTTGATTTACATACATCATAGTAAAGTGTAAGTCCAACACAGTTCACGTAGTTCATTGAATGCACATCTGTGTCTTAAGGCAATTTCATTTTTCATACTTTAATATATGCAACTGGCTTTGCACATTTCTCTCTTTATTCCTTGTGTCATAAAATATGCTTGCCACTTTTCCTACTCTATACACATACATATATATACAATAAAATTTATTTATTAAAAACAGAAATTTATAAAACCATAACTAGTGTCACTTATGTATACATAAGTCATTCCTTAAAATAATGAAATTACTTACTGATTATAAAGACTAAACTTCTCAGTTGTATATATTTTGAATGTAAGAATAATTTAACTATTGTTGCAGGAAATACTTCAACTACATACAGGATGATTATAGTAAATATATGATAGTTATACGTTGTTCACAATGCAAAAAGTATAATTTTGCATAATTAAATATTATCAGAAATTTACTTGCTCTTTTTTCTTTTATATGAAAACATATTAATTAATTTATACAATTTGATTATATAACAAATACAAAGAAGTAAAATTCTTAATCACTTACAAAAGATTCAATGATCATATAGATCATATCATATAGATATCATAGTATCATATAGATTCTTGAAAGAATATAATAATAAAATATAACTGAATATAGTTGCTTTTAAACATAGGTATTATCATGCTGTCACTCAGTATATAAGTATTATAGATGTATATTCACAGTTCTACATCCTAATTGATATAAATAGAATTTGGCACTATAATCATGAATTCTACATAGATGATAAATTATAAAATATTTTTTAAATTTTGATTTTCATTATTTAAAAACTTTTCAAATATCATACTAACATAAATTATTTCATAACTTAAGCTTGTTCTTTAATAAATTTTGCAAAATATAATTAAAACTATAATTTATTATGTATATTTACTATAAATGTATCATAAATGTAATTATATAATTAAACATTGATCCATTTCATATTTGTCTAAAAAAGAAAATATTTTCAAATCTTATTTGTTCCATTGTTTTCCATGGATATACAAGCATATAGATTGGCCCCCAATAACTCACTTACATAGGAAGTTAAATAAATTATTTGTCGACAATATCTGTTGATCCCATACTATTTATGAAGTAAGTAATAAGGTCGAAAAATAAATTATTATAACAATAATGAATCAATCACATAGATATATAATTCATCTAACTAATATGCATTAGTTATTATATACAAATATATCAAAACATTTAAAAGATCATTTCAATATACTTTACAACTTAGTCTTTCTCAAATCTTCTCAAATGTTTATGGCAAGACAAATTTTCATTGGAAGATGTTGTGGTATTAGCTGCCTTTGTAAAAATTGCAATTAAATTATTTTGATGTTATTAACCTGTATCTCATTGTCCAACATATAATTTTTTATACCTATTACTTATACCATAACATAGATTAAATGATTATATTTACTACAAGTGTCTTGTAATAGATACATGTTATAAATTAATTGGAAAACATTTGGAATTTAAGGTTCCATAGATGTTGATGGTTTTACTAATTAGTAAATTAGAACAAAGACAAAATCTGTTTGCCTATTGTTTTTTTCCTCAATATTATTTTGTTGATACTAACAAGAACACCGGATACTTTTATAATACATTCTACTAATATCACTATAGTACCTACAAAAAATTTGTGATTTAAAGGAATTTGTAAATTAAATTAAATATAACTCAGGAAATAATTGAAAAAATAACTAATGTTCTAATCTTATTTTAATTGTGGATTTTTATTTTGTCCTACTATTTTATTGCGCAATAAATTAAAATGTCCATGTACCTGAGACAATTGTGCTTTAAGAGAATCTGAAAGTTGCTTTTGTAACTGCTGAACTTCCAATATTTCTTGCCGAAGATTCTGATAATCTTTTGTAACTTGATGAACAGACCGTAATAGACGAAGCACAGAAATCTGTTAGAAGCATAAAAAAAGGACAAAAATAAAAAAAGCAATTTAAATGTCAAATTTAGTAACCACCAAACAAATAAGGTGAATTATCATTTTTTCTAATCAAATCATTGTCTATCAGTTAAACAATTGATATTCGAACGAAAAATGTAATTTTTTGCACTAGCTACTGATTTTTAAATGAATTGAATCTAACAAACAACTGACAAAGAAACATATATCTCGAACAGTGTTTTAAACAAAACATACCTCGCTTTCTGGATCTTCAAACTCTTTTTCGAAAGCATCAATTTTCCATGCGATCATGTCCAGCTTTCCGTCAGCTTCTTGTACCTATAACATCAACCAATTCATAAAATACTAACTTATTATACGTAAAAAAATAATACTTAACATTTGACATTTATTTGATCAAGTCCGGTATTTATGAAAAATTTCAAATGACAATCAGGATGAACAAGTAAAAAATAATAAAAGACAGCACTTACACTTTGTTCGAGATGAACAATAGCAGAGTCCATGTTATCTATTAATTGTAACAGATTATTTCGAACGAAGAAGACGTAACTGACAAGCAGCTCGTACAAAGCCGATGGTTAACTTTCTCGTGCTGGAATCGATATGCGCTCACTGGAACATTTGAAAAGCGGTGAACCAACGGTTAACATTTCTGTTTAAATATTCTACCGCACAGGGGCAGCACCTACTGTGTGCATCATTTTTTCATCATTTGAAACTAATATAAATTGAAACTGTTTTATCGTCATCAAGTAGCAAGGATAGACCATTGACTAAACATAGAATAGACTTGATACTCAATATTTTTTCGTGTATTACATTTTGGTCACTCTTATTATGTTATATACTATTCTATATACATGCGATATTATCGATGCGGCATAGTAATGACAGTAGCACAGGTAAGGTATTTAGTCAATGATAATTGTTTGAGTTTTATAAACCACAGACGAGATCCTGTATTTGTCAATGACAATACCTACAAGAATTTTGTTGAATAATAAAAATTATTTTGAGGACTAAACTCATCCAAGTATGAAGAGGCATTACTTCATTATGCACTACCAAATTAAATAAATTAAATTCATTAAATTAATGAAACTTAGACTTAAAATTAAAGTACGTTTATTTGACTTATTTAGGCCAAACTATAAAAAAAAGACTTACAGGCGCTTTGCTAAATCAGCTGTATTATTTAATAGACGAGGAGGATTAAAGGAAGTACTATTTTCTGTTATAAATTAAACAATGTACCTTCGTATGAAATATGCGCGCAATAATCTTGACTTAAATAAAGATTACAGCGCCAATGAAACGGTGAAATATGGAATTAAATATCGCAGTATTCAATCATAATCGATATAATTTCTTATAGTCGATCTATCATATTAGGATGTAACATAAAACTGCCAGTTTTAAACGGGAAACATACCAAGAAAAAACATGAACAATTCATCCAGAAGTTATTAGGTAAACAGTAGATTGTATTCGTAGATTTGCTTTTACATTATCAAATTCGTCTACAATCTGAACGTTGTTTTAAATAGTTATTACATATAATCACTGAAATTGGCCAAAGGTGAATATATTTTCGCAAAAATATTTCGACAGTTATCATAGAAAACTTTTATGTGTATACTATGTACAATCGTATGAAGTATTTTGCATTAGCACCATAATGATACATAACTATCGTAGTTATATTTGTAAATTTGGTACCAATCTGAAAATGTATATAGAAATTAAAAAATATTTACTGTAAACATATATTTAATAAAAACTAGTATACGATATGGACAGCCATCTTAAATATAAAATAATGAGTGGCTTGATAAAGTGAATAGGTAATTGAATATGCAAATACTTTGGTGATCTTTGCAAATTGTATTGAATTTGATTAATTCTAGTTGACTAAATTAAATTAACCCATAGTCATTTAAATATTCGTATATAAATATATACGATATTTGAAATGCTCATTGTTGATAAATATTTTCGATAAACATTTCGATTTTCCAAAAAATCGACTGAATCCTACTCGTGTAAGCTCGTACCTCATCCCATAAAATTAGTCCGAAATGCGTCCCTGTTACGCGGGGAGTTATTTGATTCTTGAAAATCGTTATTAAAATTTATCATTTCGGGTGGCCATTATTAATTACATTAACTTCGTTGCTACTGTTGGCTACTGTTAATTTTACTTAATTAACGTACGTTTTTATTCAATAATTTTCCCGATATTATTATAATTTGTAACTAAATTATCTCTTTTTACATTTATTACATTTTTTGATTGTTACATTTATTGGAAGGTCGTGTTATGAGTTTCCAAAACGACATTTAACCTTGATCATGGTTCATTCGTATATAATTTGTTCCTTTTAAACATTTATTTAAAAGTTTTGATTTTTTATACAGATTATTGGTTGATCGCGAGAGAAATTTTTTTAACATAATAAATACGTAATATAACAAAATAATGTCACAGTTTATTAAGAATACTAAGATGAAAATGGGCAAGATTATAAATTATCTTTTTTTATTTCGAATATACTAGATTATTTTTTATTTTAAAGAAATTAAACAAATTGTTTAATATCAATTTGTTGCAGAACCTGTAGATTTTGTTTCATTTTTGTTGTTTTGTTTGTTAATTAAGAAATTGAAATAACTTTTACATTTTGTTCCATTTCCGTGAATAATTGAATTGAATTCGAATTGAATTGGATATTGTCATTAAAATAAAGATAAATGTTTCATTATTTCAAACTTTGCAAATAATTAACTTTAAGAACAAACTATAATATTCTATGCTTTGTTTCAGATTTCTTCCAGCCTTCATTTCTTCCATGAAGTTCGGTGATTCCTATGTAATGGTGGCTTCACGATGACTTCCTGTAGCCCCGATAATATTGATAACAGCGTTCTTCTCATCTAATCGTGAGTTGCATGCATTTTTGTTCCTCCAGTCACTCAATCATGTCGTAGAACGAAATGTCCGAATCGATATGGGTGTCTGCTTATATTATGTAGAACTTTTAACAAGCATTGTGACCGCAGATATTTATTATACCGCGAGTAGCGACACTTCTTTTTTTTTATTATTTTATTTATTATTAGTTCAGGATAGGTTTCTAATTATATTAAAACAATTTTCGAATTTCGCGGTTGTGATCGCGAGTAAGTTTCGAAACGAACATTTACGCGTTGCTTAAGCACGCACATGCGGGTAGGCAGTGATCACTATGATCGTTGATCGACCGTGTTCACTTGAATCAGCTTCTACAATTTACTTTTTTATTTCACCTTAATAAATTATTTTTTATTTTACTATTAGAAGACTTGAGCTTAGATTTAAGATATAGCGGGCATTGCGCCCAAAGAAAAAAGAGGTTACGAGCTAAAGAGGCCCGGAAGATTCAGAAGTGAGCAACTATTAATGGCTTTCCATCGTCTGGATCATCCAAACATACAGAATATAGAAAGTCATTTTCACTACTACTTTGTCACTATGCTCGCTTTTAGTATTTGTAATTGTAGTTGGTCCATGTACATGTCGTCCCACTACCATATAGAACAAATCACGGCTTTTCTTATTAATGTTACAAAAGATTAATTACGGCCTGAATTAGAGTTATAGAGAAGTTTTGCAGCTCTTTATTAGTGTTGCAAGAAATTGATTACGATTTGAATTAGAATTGTGAGAAAACGATAATCATGTTTGCTTTAGTGTTGCGAATTATGACACCGTGTTTGTTTTTAACAATTTTGATTATAAATTGTTAGAATATTTTTGAGAGTAATTTGTAGTATCGCAGTATTTGAAGTAGCTTTTTGCTCATATACAGATAGTTATTTTTATGAAATTTGTTTTAAGAATAAGAATAGTCTTCCATCGCGAATGTTTTAATTAGTTCTCCAGGTAGAATTACGCAATGAATGATCGCGCTTTTTGAAGTAGCGTTGCGCTTATATTATACCCAATCTTTTTCCACTGATCTGTGAAAGCACATTCCTGCCTCTGGTTCATCTAATACCAACCACCCATATGGTTGCACTAAACATCTCGTCGCAATCCCTCTTAATTATTATAGTGTTAATTAATGGAAACACTGGTATGTTTATTTGTTAATAATGTACATTTTTCTAATATTACTGTTTTTTAATAGTGTAACATATTGTACACTCCCAATTTATTTTGAACGCTTTTTTGCGCAACAGTCAAAGGGTTGAACACATCAAAAGGAGAATTTATTAAAATTTGTTTATACAAAATTAGTAAATTTTTGCTTAAAAGCAGGATGTATAGAGAAGGTCTCCATTCGCAGCAATCTCTATGTGGTAAGACCTGGGCAATCGGTATTATTTGATATACAGGTACTAATTGCATCATTTTACATGATATAATTATGAATTGTATAACAAATAATGAGCTGATTGGTTACCATCATGATTGTATTGAAGAAATTAATAAACTTTACTTAATAAACTTAATAAACTAATTAATAAACGAATAATAAAAGTCAATGTGAAACGCAATTTATTTTAAATTCAATATTTAATTTTCTCGCACGTGGCTAATTATATCGCGTCGCCGGTAAAACGCTTTCTTCTTTCCGATCGTTCCTTTAGTGAGACATTTCATATGAAAGTTGTTTTATATAATCTACCGTTTACTTAGCAATTAATCTATATATTTAGCGCAAATAGGCATTGTGATATGCGCATAAATAATCAAGCGTAATGGTGTAAAGGTAAGAAAAGGTATAAATGTACTTAGTAAATAGAAATAACAATCTACACATTCTTAGTTGCACGTTGTTCACACACTTCCTCTGAACATACTCTGAGATCATGTTCTCTCTCCTAGTTGACTTCCCTCTTTTTGTTTAACACATGGCTTATACTACGTTAATCAATTCGGTTTCCAACAAAATCAAAGTAAAAAAAAGAATTAAAAAAATCAGAAAAACATTTTCGAATATTACTTGTATACATATGCATGTATTATGTATGAAAAGAAAGATAGAAATGCTTTTATTTTTGGTTTGAATGTTTCTATTAAGTTTTTCTTAAACATCTGAAACAATTTTTTCTCTTGTTGAGTGATATTGTCGAGCAAAAGTTTCTCCAACAAGTAGTGGAAATACCAGTGATGCTTCTGCATAAATCTAAAATATTAGTAAATGTTAAGTTAATTCATTATTTAAGTAATATATTTCAATATGATAAGGAATGTTCTTACTTTAACTGGTTCCGCATCCATTCGAATTTTACCCCATGAAACAGCTTCATCTGGACGAGCACCACTATCACTGCCATCAAATTCTGAAGATGTATTTATAAATACTGCATAGTCAGCACCATTTCTCTGAAATATAAATTATTTTAAATCAATTTATTATCAAAATCATTTCTATTTGAGATTTTCTCTTATTACCATGAGATTTGCATTGCATATGTGATGTTTTACAACACCACCTCCTATAATGATCATGCCACTATTTATTGCTTTCATAGCCATTGTATTTAACCGTCTAAGATCTGTAAAATAATCGATATAATATTATTTAATAAATTATATATATATATTGTAGTATCGTAAATATAAAAATTAGTTTATTAATAATAAATGAATTAAACAGAAAACAATGGTTATTTAACATGAACTAATCGTAACAACGTATTATAATTAATTAACAACTCTCGTCAACACAAATTCAGCTCTCTCTCAACAACGCTAACAACACTATCTCGACAACATAATCCGCACTCTCTGACTTCTCAACTCATACTGCCGTTAATTCGTTTATGTCCCTTAGCAACCCTTTGTCTTTTGTCTTAGCCTCATATCTTTTGTTTAAGCCCCATCATGCACATGCTCAACAACCGCTTGTTTATATTTCGCACGACACCCCCGCAGACCCCTCGTCCACGATACTACAATATAAATTACACGAAAATTTCAAACTTTATTTTGAGGGTTCAAACCTGATACTATGTCAACAATTAGACCTGGATTCCTAAAGGAATGGAAATACATCATATCACCAAGGCTGCCATCTGTCAGAGCAGGACTAAACACAGGAATATTATTTTTTGCAGCCCAATAATATATTGAATCTTCATTATTAATTTCTACACCAAGTCTTGCTATTACTTTAGATGGTGTCCAAATCGTACCCTAAAAATTCATGTACATTCAAGAACTTAATTTCTTAAAAGAGAATGTTTGGCTTCTTTTTTAAATCATACTCTTTCTTTCTGTTCAGCCAACATTGTGTCTAATATAGGCATAACCCAATCTTCAAATAGACAGTAATTATTATTAGGTACTAACAAATTTCCTATTCTATTAATACCACGTTCCCTAAGACTTCTTCCTTCTAAATGGAAATCTCCTATGTATGTTGGTGCTAAGCATTTTATGAAATCTTCCTCTACACCACCTGCTGTAGTTACAATACAGTCAACCTACAACACAAGTGTACATTTAAATTGTCAATAAAATTCAGGATTAAGATTTCCAAATGTTTTAACAGACCATTTTATGTTGCACAAGAAACCTTATAGTATCCCGAATTCCACATGAAGCCATATTTGATGTATATCCTAGGAATATTGTGCATGAAGATTTTCTTTCAATAAACTTATCTTCTTCCAAACTATCAATTTGGTCATCTTTAAGAGGAATGTTTCTAGCATTTATCATTCGCTGAATTTCATTCACTGCTAAACCAAAGTTTGTTGCTTGAAAGCCAGAATTTTTATATGTTTTAAATAAAGCATGATAGTCAATTCCCTTGTTCCAATCATACCCTGAAATATATTAATATCATTTAATATTGTAGTCATATTTAATTGCTGATTATATTCTAAAGCTTGATTTTCTTATATTTTGATGAAGCTACACAACCTTCCACAATAGGTGTTTCAACTGGAATGGGAGAACTGTTTACCAATACAGCATTTTTTACGATTTCTGGAACTTCATCGTGTGAATTTTGTTTACTGTCGTTCATTTTTATATAAGATTTATTGATATATTTTTTAAACTATATTATTTATATTATCCTCCTGACGGAATATGTGCTTATGTATATACACGATGTTTACAAGCAAACATAACCTAAAATGAAAATACGATTCAAAATAGTTTCTCCATACATACTAAAAATATTATAATTATTATAAATACTGATATTATAAATTATAATTAGATATTATAAATTATTATATGAAAATTCGTAATTTATTATTAAATTGTTTATTTCATATAAAGATTTATTTATTAATAATACATTTTTTATACATATAGAAGTTTTACTAACCTTTTACATCATTTTCAATTTATATAAAATATCTAAAAAATATTACGTAAATTAGTATTTTTCTGTTAATAAATAACATGGTTTTAATCATCAATTTCCAATCCAAATTTGCACTTGGGTAAATGCATTTAAATACTTAAGCTTTTGCTTTTTTATTGGTCTGAGCGATTAAGCTATCGGGCAAGAAGGTAGATACGAAGAGAATAATGTAAATTATACAATATAAATTCAAAAGAATAATGGTTAATCGTGAACAATTTATTTTTATGTAGTATGCACATCGTATATACTCAGTTAACAGATGAATGTAATATAATTTAGGGAACTTCTTATTTTAAGTATTGAACTTAATTTTCACTTAAAAGGCACTTTAAATAAAATTCAAATAAAATCAAAAAATTAATGTAGTAAGAATTACATTTTAGTAACAAGTGTAAAAGAGACGAAAATTATATAGAAATAAATTGCACACAGAAAATGTATCATTCATTGAATTTGCAATTACCCAATGAAGCTCTTTTGTAGTATAATAACGTTAACGTTACAAAATAAATATTGAAATCATTTTTAGTGACCGTTATTTACGAGAATTTGAACAATATCATAGCGCTCATATTATAAGATGTTGAAAATGTCTGTATGTTTTGAGGTGGGTTTAAAATAAAGAGACACAATAGATACCCTCCACAGTGTATTTGGTGACCTAGATTACAATGAAAATATTAGATATAACATCGATGTACGAGATACTTTTCAATACGTTACTTATATCTATAATATATAAGATATTTATTTTGTATAAGTAGATGACATAATTATTACGACTTCATAATATTCGACTCATTTACTAACAAACAACATTTAATATGTATTTTTACTTTGTCTTTTTTTTTATTTTTTATTTTTTGCTTCTTTTTATACACATAGAATAATATAACGACATTGACAATATATATAATATATATATCTGCTTTTTATCCGTAGTGTTACAGAATATAATAACGCGTGCGTAATTCGAATGTCACGAAATCTGTTCACGATCTGTTAAACAATCTTTATCTGTATTTTGTTCTGTACCTTTTTCAACTGACTTTACCCAATAGGCTCGCGTACATACGTGCCGACCACATTCTCTCCAAGATTGTCGTAAATCTTCAGAGTTTCTTCTATTTCTTCGCCAGAAGTTTCGATGAAACATACATTAAACACTCTTCATCGCATCATGTAATCCTAGACAGAACGAACATAAAGGAGAGGAAAAAAGTGAAAGGATAGCGCAAAAGGTTAGAATAGGAAGTGTAAAAGCAGGAAGAATAGCGGCGATCGTTCGTAGCTTGCTTCTTTAGAAACACGACAATCGATGAAGAGAATCGATAGTGATCGACAGCAGCGTGATCCTGAGAAATAGGTTTTATCGTAAAACACAATCTATATCCCTCAGCTTCTCCATATTCGAGATTAAAACGCATTGTCAAAATTTCGTATCGATTAAAAATCACGTGAAAACGTACCAATTACCGCGACTAGTTAAAATTCAGTTAATTCAATTTCCAGGTTTATATTTTTTCAAATAAAAACATAAAATTATACAGAAGCTGCGCGATCGTATTTTGTGTTTCGAGCTTTCGAAGTATTATTTGAGTCTTTCTCCATTCGTTCCCCCATCCTCACTGTCGATAATAATGTTTTCATGCCGGCAACGGTAATCGACGTTGACGATGTTCGACGAACGATCTAATTGTCTAATCCTTATTGATGTCTAATGATTATTTAATATGCGTGGTTTGCGACGAAAAGCGCTGCGTTACCAGCAGCTCCCGCCACGCCACCAGCGTATTTGCCGAGTGCCGATTCGCTGTTAGCCTATAAATACAAGAATATATTTTAGACAAACTTTATATTAATACACTACTCCACAAAATTAAAAAATCACTGAAAACTGAAAAGTTATCGATTTTGAATTGCTATAACTTCGTGGAGGAAAATCGTACAACGGTCTACCTGGATTCATTTTAAAGGGTAAAGCTTCTACTTTCCCTTCTCTGAACTGAATTTTCTCAAAAATCCTTTCATATATCATATCATTTATATCATAAAACGGAACGGAAAACTAAAGTTGCTTTTTTCTTTTTAGATTTGATAAATTCGAACGACTCTACAAAGTTTAGAAAATCTTTTTTGAAATTCGTTAAAAAATGACCTTGTAAGGAAAAGAGAAGTTTCCCCTTTGCAACGATATCTAAAAAGTTGTACGATTTTTATTGTCGTTTTATCGCACCTTAAATAAAAAGTGTGTCGCCGACAATTTTTTGGTCATCATTTATTTTGTGGATATAATTTTGTGGAGTGTATAATAATTAATTAACAGTAACTTACAATTAGAAACGATAATTAGTAACAATATGTATTTAAATACACAATGTTATCAGTATGTACATATAATATGAACACATAGAAAAGCAAATATATACAGAACTTATCTACGATACTTACTATGGAAACATGTCTCAGAAAAAGAAGAGAGTTTAGTAGGCATGAGATTTCACATAGAGAGAGGCATTTGCAGCTGCGCTAACAATGCTACCAGCAGAGTATTTGGCTAGGCTGGCTAGACTATTTGCCTAAACAGTCACACAGTATACATACATGCAAAAAGAAATGATAAAAAGAAAGTAGAGATTAAATAAAACGGCAATAATCAAACCTAATAAAATAAACTAGAATAGGATCTAAATATAAAAGAAATGAAAACTATACTATATGTGTACATAAGATGTAAAAATGTAAAAAGATAGGACTATATAAAGATAAAAAGGAAAGTTTCTAAGTATTAAAAAGAAAAAGCTGAAAAATGCAATAGCTAGAGAAAAAAAGAAGTGATGGCAAAATACATGTAGAGAAGAATGGTAATAATCCAAATCCCCATAAATAGCACATAGAAAGAGAAAAGATATTTTAGTAAACTTTTGTACACAAAATTACATACAGAAAAGAACATAGATAAGTCAAACTAAGTTAGTCACAATAATAAAAAAGAAGTAAAAAAAATTTATTCTACTGACATAGCAGCACACATCAAAGGGTAAAAGAGATGCTTCGAAATTATAAAACATAAAGAAGGAAATCTGAAATAGGATAACATAGCCTGAGAGTTACCTTAGCCCTCTTGAGAAGTTCTTGCTGGCCTGCAGCAATTTGTTCCTTCTTGCCGCCCCATGCGCGGAGAACAGAGGCTTGAAGAGCACGACCGTAGCTGAAGGTCAGTGCCCAAGGTTTGTTCGCTGGGAACTTGTTGATGGCGTCCAAGTTCACGGATGCCTCCTCTTCTGATTGACCACCACTGAGGAAGGTGATTCCAGGTACTGCAGGTGGCACGGTGCGCAGTAAAGCGGTCACGGTAGCAGCTGCGATCTCTTGAGGAGATGCCCTGTTCGGGCAGCTCTGTCCTGGTGTTACCATATTCGGCTTCAGAAGAGTTCCCTCGAGGTACACATGATGATCAGAGAGTGCCTGAAACGTCAAATATGATGAAATTTCAACTTCTCAATAAAAAGAAGAAATGAAATCTCTACAATTAAATAACTGGACACAAAAAAGCGTCAAACTAAAGTTGATTATTTTCCAATTCTTTATATTTCTATAGTGAAAACAAGAGTCATAAGCAATATGCCTAACAGATTGCTAGCCTGGCTAACGCTTCATTTAAATAATACAATTTCGTAAATTTACATTTTTAAAATTGATATCTCGATAGAAGTATTATAGCATTTATCTTGCAGAAAACAGAAAATATTGGATAATAGACTCCATTCTAGGAGAAAAGTATATCTATAGTATGCAACTTACACAACCAATACTATAACGTAAAAGACTCTGAAACCATCCTATCTTGCCTTGTGGCATTTCCTTCTATTTTCAATCAAATAGCTGTAATCGATTCCAATTATACTAACGACTCTGTGCACCGCTATTGCTTCTATCTATCGAATAAACGAGGCAAGACGCCAGTATCCCTGCACGAAACAAATCAGATCAATATTCAGATTCCCCTCACCTTGTACACAGCGGCCAGAACCTCTTCCGTGACTTGTTGGCAACGGGCAAGGTCATGATCACCGTCAGGCAAGATCTCGGGCTCGACAATTGGCACGATCCTAGCACTCTGACAGATGGAAGCGTAACGAGCCAAGACGTTAGCGTTCTCCAAAATGGCGAGCTTGCTAGGACAATCCTTCTTGATCTTCAACACGCATCTCCACTTGGCGAATTGGCATCCATCTTTTTTGTATTGGATGCAACGGGCCTGGAGACCGTCGAGACCCTGAGTGGTGCATTCGTCGTCGGTGCCGAATAATGGTACCACACCCGTGTCGACTTTGATACCTGGCAAGATGCCACGTTGCTTCAAGAGTTCAACGAATGGTGTTCCATCGTCGGCCTTCTGGTAAAGAGTCTCGTGGAACAGGATAACACCAGAGATGTGCTGGCCGATGGTGTCCTTTAAAAGATAAATAAAATAGATTATTAAAGAAAAATTGAACGAATATATTTGGTATATAAATTTTACACGCCGATGATATAGAAAAGCAAAGTATTTAAAGTATATACTTAACAACGTTTGAAAGTAGCAGATAGAATATTTCCAAAGTATTCGAAGGATATAATTTAGAGTATAACGTTAGACTTCAATCGTTGATCGATTGTTTGTTTCTTTTTTCTAAATTTATGGTTTAAAAGATATGATAAATCACAAATTTGAGAAAACGAAATGTAGGAGAAGAAATATCAGAAGCATTCCTGAGTTGTAAAGATCTTTTCTTCGTAGAATGATTGCTCTGTCAATGAAATGAATTAACTTCCATCTTCTTGAGTTTAAAATATCTACGAAGTCATCGCCGATTATATCTCTTCACTAATCTGAGAAATCAGAAAGGATTGAAAGAACTGCGCATCGATTTCTTGTAAATTTGAGAATATTCGAATACTGGTAACTATCAGTACTTAAACAAAGTCAAATTTTTTCCTAAATGATAAGATAGGAAATAATTGAATAAATAGATAGAAATTATACCTTAGCGCTGGTGAAAAGAAGTTGTCTGTAAGCTCGGCGGTTGTCCTCGGTATTCTCAACGTTGATGTCCTTAAGACGCTTGCCGATGGTTGTTGTCGATTCATCCGCAGCGAGAATTCCTTTTCCAGGTGCCACGATCTGCTGGGCGATTTTTTTCAATTCCTCTTTCAGCTCAGGTTCGAGCTTATCGTATTTTTCCGCAACCATTTTCTACGGAAGAGATACAATGTAAAAAGATAAAATGTTCGAGGAAAATTCAAGGAAGGTATAGCGTCGTCTGAAAGGTGCCATAAATAATTCTTCTTAGGATTAGATAAAGATTAGAAGATAGAAGTTTCTGATTAATGAGTTCGTATAATGAGCTGCAAGAGATAAAGACCTCTTTCAAATATAATTAATAATTCGGCAGTGATTAATGGAGAAGCCATTAGTCTTTTTAAAGTAATTATGATCGTAATTAAATAACAGTGTTTTTGTCACATCCGATAAAGCTTTAATATTTATATGATATTTGTTGGCAGACAATACATTTGCTAAGTTGTTCGATAGAGTCACATATGCATATATAACGCGTTCAGTCACTGACGTAAAATTACATCATTTCCTGAAATAACAGAAAGATACAAGGAAACAATGCTGAGGTATAGAAAAACTTAGATATTTTTTCTTTATGGGGTATTTTCTTTTTAATTTCAAATAACAAGTAATCGCAAGTATAACATCTTACAAGAAATTTTATTATTCGTATCCTTTGGTCGATTACGGAAATCCCAATCAATCGTAGATCTACTCTTTTTAATTATAATTTTAATTTTAATTAAAGTGAACTTCATGAATGTAAGGAAATTACCAATCGCGATAGAATCAAGTTATGTTTGGTACATAAATCTTACACGTTGGTAATATAGAGAGAAAGATGGTTTGAAAACATTGAAAGATAACGCGCAACATCCTTTCGCCCGTAATGCTTCTACAAAGGCCAGTTATTTATTGGACTTGCGTAGGAGGGTAGAATTTCAAGTGCAAAGACCCCTCCTAGGACGCTTTCATTTCTCTTTTAAAATGAGCCTTTCGATACGTCGCATCGCGCCATAGGCATTGTACACATGAAATATCAAATGTCCACTAAGGCTTCCGCAGCGTAATTGAATTTCACAGTGTCCCATCAACGTCAATATTTCATAAAAAGAAAATGTTAGTTCGACCCATTTCTGCGTCTTCATTCGCTCCACCGCTTTCACATCAAGCTAATAGACCGCTATATTCCTAACTAATACGAGAGGGTCATCGGTATACTATACGTATATTTATAGTTATATTAAAGGAATCCATGGTGCCTATTCTCATGGTTCATCTTGATTGGATTTCGCGGAGAAGTTTGTTATTGCTGATAAGTAATTCTCTATTTTGTGCTTGACGGTGGAGAAATATTAATGTTACTTTGTTCTGCAACATCGTCTTATAATAATTATACGAAACAAGGAATATAGTGAGAGTCAAGAAGCATAACACAAGAGAGTTTTGGACTGTGAGGGGAGTCAGACAAGGATGCCCATTGAGCCCGACGTTATTCAACATCTACGTGGCAGGACCACATCTACATGGCAGGACTAAAAGAAGAATTAAGGAAAGGACAAGCCGGGGGCATAGTGGTAGGAGAAAGAAAGGTATGGTCATTGACATATGCAGACGATATTGTGCTGATGGCGAATAGAGAAGAGGAACTAAAGGAAATGTTGAAGAGACTCAACAAATTTTTGAAGGAAGCCGAATTAGAGCTGAGCACGGAAAAGACCAAAATAGTAGTCTTTGAAAAAAGAAGGAATAAAAGGAGATAAAGAAAATGTAAGTAGGGAGAGCAGGAATAAGAAGAGGTGGACGAGATAAGATACCTAGGGTATATACTACAGAAAAACGGAAGTGATAAGAAGCACATACAAAATAGGAAAAAGAGATCAACAATTGCAATGAAGAAAACATGGAGCGTGGGAAAAAGAATATTCAAACAGGACTATAAAAGGAGAATGAAGATGTTTGGAGCACTGGTAGGGAGCGTGGCGCTGTTTGGAGCAGAGGTATGGGGCTGGAACATGGAAAAAGGACTGGACAGAGTTCAAAGGAGATATGTGAAATGAATATTAGGCTTAGATATGACAACATCAAATTATATACTGATAGAGGAATGCAAATTAATAGAAATGAAAGAAAAACCATTAAAAAGAGCAGCAAGGTACGAAGAGAAAGCCCTAGAATCAAAAAAGGAATTAGTAAAGGAGTGTATAAAGAAAAGAGAGAGAGAATGGGGGAATCGTCAGGAAGGGAAAAGAGTAAGAAAGAGAAAGAAGGGACTAGGAGAGGTGAGAAAAGGAGGGACGCTGATAGAAACAGGGGAGGAGCAAGAAAGGATGACAGCAGACCAAATTATAGAAGAAAGAAGAAAGAGAGAAACAGAAGAGAGGGGGAAAAGGATAAGGGAATCCAAGTATAATATACACTACAGAAACATAGCCAAAGAAAAATTACTAAAGTACTTAGAAGGGAGGATCAAGTGGAAGGACAGAAGAATACTGGCAAGATTCAGATGCGAAAACGAGACCAAAGCAAGGGAATACTAGAAATAAGAGGGGGGAAAAGATGCAGACTATGCAGAAGGACGTAGGAAAACGCTAAACGAGACTGAAGAAGGTTTAGCAGAACTGAAAGCAATAATAGAGAAGAGAAGGGCAAACTGCAAGAAGGAGGCACAGCAAAGAGGCTAAAGACCAAAGTTGCGATAGTTTTTTAGTCATTAGTTGCTAATTCATAGTTCCTAATTTTTAGATTTCAGAGGTAGAATAAGCGAGGTAGTGCAATAGAATAGAGTGGAAAAGAAGGAAAGTAGACATATAAGGAGAGAAATAGACATAAGAGATGTAAAACCGAAAGTTCATCCAAAGCCGAAAGGCACGGACTAAAAATAATAATAATAATAATAATTATTATTATTATACGACTATATTAATGTATAGACTGCAGATTTTTATTCATTTGTAGGAAATTTAAAATTTTCAAAAAAAAGGTAGATTTAATAGTATTTATTTATATAAATAGATTTATATAAGTAGTAAAAATGGAAAAAATACACGCAATGTGCAAACATATATAAAATACCCGAAGTATAGTAATTTCTATAATATACGATGGATGAAATAAAATTTCTACTTAGAGTCCATTTGTTTATTAATTAGATTCGTAAAAATACAAATTTCCATAACAATTCTCAGTCTACTAGTACTAACTATAATGATCGACCGAAGTAAATATTTTCGTTCGTAGCAAATAAATATCATTATAAATTTCAAGTCATGATTAAAATTTTGAAGAATCACAAATATCGTGCATGTATACGATTGGACTATTAATTGCTTTCGTTGCAATTACGTCAATTTGTAGCTCGTTACCGCGAAAGTTGAGAGTCTCGTATTCGAGAGTTGTACAAACGCTTTTATACGGGTAAACATTTTTAAAGAGGCCCATTCTTCGGAAGGAGGTTGACTCGTGAACCTTTACGAACATTTATTATGCTTTATACTTGTTATTTTTAATTAGAGACTCCTGTAATTGTACATACGCGACACAAGGTGCACAGAGTGCTACAATTATAATTTATATGAATAATTCCCGGTACCAGTCTCAGAATAGAAGATAAAGGAAAAATTTGTTAGATAAATAAATATCTCAACAATTCAGTCAACATTATAAGCTGTTATCATAATATTTAGATATACTCGACTGAATCACGAGTTTTTACAACAATAAATGGATAAGGGTAATCTGAAGGTCGCTGAAAATTTTTCCAATCACCGACAGATCTTAATTAACGTATCCAATATTCTCGAAAAACAACAGCGACAAATATCTTGTTTACCTTGTCTTCATCTTCATCTACGCTACTCTACACGTAAGAGGCGCTCCAACCACCAATAGAACAACCATTTATCTCACTAAAACGTAACGTGTAATATGTTGAACATGAATCTTTATTCAGCAGAGATAGCGTCCGAAGAATCAATGTACGAGGACAAGCGAATGGAGAAATTGCGAGGATTGTTGCAAAGAATGGACACGTAGATGCTCGTTGATAAATAGAACATACTAGAAGTAAGCTTGGTGATAAGTTTGCGATTTTATGGCTGCTCGACAGGCCAACAAAGTATCGGTGTAAATATAACGGGATATATACAGCCGATTATTGTGAGATCGTTGCTCTACGTTCTGGTCAGATTGAAAAAACCATTATCGATACAGTAAAAAATACGACCGACTTTTCTTATTGGAACAATACCGAATGCTTCGAGGACAATTCGAAAATTCCTCCGTTAATTGTCGTGGCTGTGAAAACTGCGGATGAGCGGATAACAGGATCATCGCGCTCTATTGTGTTATACTGTTACCTAAATAAACGATAAACTGGAAAGAACGTGAAATAGAAGAGCTTTTTTTTTATGAATCAGGAAACTACATATTTCGGCTATCCTCGAAATTATTGAATAACCAAATTAAGAATAATGATTTTCGAACGAAGCTCTATATAACTTCGTCATAATTATTTTAGAAATTAATATTCTTTATTCTAGATCAGTGATTCTCCACTTGGGCTACGCGACAAGATTTTCAAAACTACGCCGTAACCATTTCCTTGATTGCTTATTAAAGCTTTTATAATTTTGTAAGTTCTGTTAAACGTTTATGTCATTTTTCATGTATATAAGTTATCATGTATCATGTATACGATGTATTATGTATAATCGTGTATATAATTTAAGTATACAAAATTTAATGCGTACATAAGTATATGTTTTATTTTAATTTCACTACTGTACTGCATAATTAATAATACATAATAATACCACATGCTATAACTATAGTCTTATTTATCTTCACGAGGGGTACGTTATTTTTATACATTTCACGGAGGTACACGAACAATAATAGGTTGAGAACCCTACCACTAGATAATAAATAAAAGATTAAAGTATTTCTGGCAATAGTTGGGAACGTTAAAAAAATATATGATTACTTTTATTAAGATCGACATATCTAATAAATTAAAACGTGACAGAATAACAGACAGATAAAGTATGGAATAAAAGGATTAAAAATTACGCAAGCAGATAAGCCACAGATCTTTAGAAGCGTATCATATATGGAATTATCGTAAATTGATTTTTCTCAAGAAGGCAATATGAAATATGTATGTTTGCTCTTAAATGTATCGTAAAAAAGCACTCGAAAATATTCCACTATGCTACGGACTACAGAAATTTCACGAATCTTGTCGTCACTACGCTTACCAGCATCATTTTAGATTCTACTCTGAAATTAGGAAATCTCCATGGTAGACAAAGTAAGAATACCTTAACAACGAATTGTGTAGACGTTAGAAGTCTTTTAAACATGTGTTCGTAATTGCTTTTTTTAGTTATTGGTAAGTATAATAGAAACTTTTGTTTTGTTATATAAGAACGAAACAACAAATTAATACTTTATCAAGAAAAAAATACAGAGAACATAAAATTACACCAAAGAATTCGAAGCTTAAAAAAGGAAAAATTATCAACGAAGGGCTTTAAACTTTGCAAAAATAAATAATGCCTTTGCGGTACTTTAAACGATGTAATCTTCAAGAGATCATTGTAAGCGGACATCTGCATCGTTCTTGATACACGCAATTCGTACGTTTAGAAGAAAATACGATCACAGAGAATGCCGAGTCGTTTTAAACTTAAGAGCGCGAACATTCGAAGAGCATAGCAGTCTCGTTTTGTCCCCTCTTAACGATACGAAATAAAAGCCGGCTGTGTCATCCGAATTACAAGGACAGAAAGGCCTAGATCTGTCTCGTTTAGTACGTCGTATACTTCTTTTTCGACAACCACGTAAAATCGTACTTTTCTGTCCGAATTTCAAGCAAAACTTCCCTTTCCTTCCGACGCACACCCGTATCATCGCACATGCATCGAGGGCTGTAAAGTAAATGATGCAGACGCGAGTTACAAGATCGATAAAACACCTACAATGAAAGTCTCCATTCAACAGTCACCGTAAACAAGCGTCACGGCACGCGTGCACAAAGCTGTAAATTATCATAACGACATTGCATCTCAATTAACAAGATATGGATTGTCGACTCCCTCGAATCGAATCGAATGAATCAATTTTCCCTCTCTCTACGTGGCCTTACGAACAAAGTGAATGCACGCGATATAGATGCATCGTCAGGTGTACAATAATAATAGAAAAAGAAAAAGAGATCTCGTTATCAGGATGAATAACCCGAGAAAGATATAAAAATAAAATCGAATAAGAACGAAACGTGATAAGATTGAAATCCAATAAGAACGGTTTATCTAACCAGTACCGTGGAATTAATGTAGTTGAAGACCTTTAAAGGACATTTTTGTACCAACGACTCGTACAGGAGGAGAGTAGGTCTTTCTTTCTCAAGAAACAGATCCGGATTTCGTTCGGTCGATTGATTTTCTAAAAGTCGACGCTATGCTGCGAAGCTCGGAGGAAATAAAATGGGAAGAGAAGAGAGAGATATGAATAAGATCGTGCGAGTAGGGAGATTAAAATCGATAAAACGGTACACAAAACCTAATGTTAGTTGCTTGCTACTTCTACTTTTCCTGGCCTGCTTGCTGCCATAACTTGTTATCTTTGTCTCTTCCAATCGTCTTCGTTTCGAACGAAGTGTCCCAACCGCACGTTACAGACATAATGCATCGAAGCGATAACGTCTTCTTGACGTACAATGCAATAACATCAAGAGAAAGTCTCTTACATGGCCTGTTAGTCATCGTGATAACGATAATGATTTGCTAAAGTAACACGATGACGCTAATAGTGTTATCTATATGAACGTGCCAGACGTGAGTATCGAATCGTGGAAATGTAAGTCGACGGGTTTTTGATAATTCATTGGAAATAGTTTGTAATACACCTTTTTTCATGTCAATAACAGATTCGAAAATCCTCGCGAAAACGTTGTATCAAGTCAGCTGATGATTAGATAAAACTGATAATTGTAATTCTCACGGCGGCACGTTGCACAAACACATAATCGCGTTATCTTTTGTACGAATGCGATCGTTATCTATTAACAATAGAAAGCTTTTCCAATAAAGAAAGAAGATTATATCACTATGCACGTCGTTATTTTGAACGAATAAAGATATGGAATAACGATGAAATATCTACGCGAAGATCATGGTTCGATGAACCTCTTGGATCTCTCTGAATCTCTTACCTGTTCCACCGAATATCGGTTTGATGCAGGTCCAGTTCAGATCGTAAATAAATCGCCGGATCTCGCGACTCGCGTATTACGAACACGCGTATATACAAGGATAATAAATATAATATAACGACGATAATAATAATAATGACAATAATAATAATGATAATAATAACAACAACGATAATACGTTTCCTTTACTGTTAGTTCGCTAATTATCGGTTCGATTTGAAATTAATTTCGGTTACGTTACTTTCCCTTTCTGTTATTGTTTCTCTGCTTTCCTCGGTTCCTCTTACGTTTGGCGTTTTACGGGTTTTATTTGAAATACACCATAAAACCACCGATAACACCGGTAGGTCTGATAAATAGATAAAAGTGACTGAGAAGATAAAAGTAAACCGATCGTTGCGACACAACGTTCTCGGCTGACGAAACGTTGGTCTTCCGCCGGGCCCAGCCGAGAGGACCCAAATATTCTTTTCGACTACATCTTTGCGGTTCGTCGGAGAGAAAACTATGCCGGGGCGCGTGTCTCGTCCGAACACGAGACGACGACTGGCTTTATCCGGCTAGTTCGCCCCCATCCAAGAGGCGGCAGGGGTACCTGGCTGCAGTGCAGTGTTGTAACTGCAAAACAGGGGGGTAGTTGCTACATTCCCTCTCTCCCTCTTTCCCTACCTCTGCTTCAGTCTCTGTCATCCTTCTCATTCGCCTCTCTTCTTCCTACACGTTTGTACAACCACATCTTTCTCATACTCGCCTACATTCCCACATTTACCTTCTCCCTTCCCTTTCGTCAAACCTCCCTCTATTCGCATTGTCTTGCCCGCACTAACCAACTATCTTTTTCTTCTTTCCATCGGCTTTCTCTCTCTCTCTCTCTCTCTCTCTCTTTCTCTCCTTCGTCCTAATCTACCGTCTTGCTTTTACACAGTATCACCCCACTCCTTTCAATCTCCTAACTCGATCGCTGTCTCGCTTCCAGCCACGCTTCAGCCACCCCTGTCTTTATCCTGTCTACAGCCTGCCGCCTATACAGCACGAAACGAGGGAGTGGGCTAGCCGCAATGCAGCACGCGCAGACGTTCTCGAGGCTACGCCTGTATTATCCCCCTGCACACCCTGAATCCGTGACCTGAGACATCGGCACACGAAATACGCGGGACCTGTGCTCTCTTGCATCCTGTTCGCCATTAGTAGTAGACGCTCCTCTCGTCTACGACGAGTACAGAGCGGGCAGTTAACAAACGGTAGAGAGAGTAATAAGGAGGAAGCTAGAATTGAGAATTCAGGGTCTCTAGTTGCGATTCATGAAAATGGCTGTACATTGCCAGCCATAAATCACCGGACACTTTATATGTTTAGTAATGTAATTACAAAATAAAGATGACACCGAATGTTAATGTAACAAAGTTGTACGTGTTTTAAAGATCTTATTATAAATTCAGACTGATTCATTAATATCATGAATGCGGAATATTTCGTTGTATAATAACATAACGTAGAACTAAACGGAAAGACTTTCTATCGCTATGTGATAATATAAAATTTATTGCAAAAATAAAATCATTTATATAGTTTGGTAGAATAGTAACACACGAAGCTTCGAAAATAATAAACGCGAACGATCTGCATGGGTGAAAATTGATCCAGCCTTTTGAAGATTAACGAACATCAAAGCAGCAAATATCCGATGTACTTATGGACGAGAATATAATTACACGAGGCGGAATTACATGTCGGATTTTCCCAAGCCTGGATGAATTTCCAACTTCAATTCATCTCGTAGATGAATTTTCTCCGAGGAAGATCGTCTTTGGTAATGAAGCTGTAGCGATAGCAAACTTCTAACACGGCTAAGCCTGTTCGTCGTTGAATAATCGACACGTGGTTCGCTCAGTCACGTCCCCCGCCATTTACAATTTCGAGCAATCTCCGATCGTCGGCGCGATTACGTAAAACCTAGCGAAAATGAATCGCTCGCGATTGATGGGGGAATTGATCACCGCAATTTGCGCAAGTCACGATCGAATTTTCGCTAATTTCTCGACCAGCGAACGGTCGGTGAACACGCCCATTGGAAATTAGTCGAGAAGATCGAGATTTAACGAAATTGAATGCGAATCGATGGATTCTATAAATAATCGACGGAGTTCTCGCGCGGCGTGAGTAGGAGGAACATTCAGACAACTCGTTAGCCAAATGAAGGTACCAACGGTAGTTGCACGAAACTCTAAGCAAGTTGCAAGCAACTACAAAGTTACGTGTTACAGCTATTTCCCGAGAAACCACGTTAATATCTTAATCAACGTTAATTCTTTTCCCTCGAACCTGACTTTTAAATGCGTCACTTAGCTCGTGATTAAGATTATAAAGAAAAACCGTCTTTCCGAATTAGATAAAGGGATCGTTATCGGTAGATTACGAGTTTATAAAAATTGCAAAAATACATAAAGTACCAGAAATAGAGCACTCGTCTAATTTGTAGTAAGAAAAATTATGAAACAGACCTCTGTTTCAATTTTATTTCCTTGCTTGTATTCATAAAAATCCGCGGTCTAATTGATAGTCCTTTCATTCCTGAGGAAACCTATTGTAATGCTGACCAGCAAACATTGGGATTTTATTCTTGTGGAATGCAGCTTACTTTCGAAAGCCTTGTACACAGTGGACCGCGGTAAGGTTAATCGCAACAATGCTACGCTCAACTGTTGTTAAGTCTGATAATTCTAGACGCGAACAAATTTTTAACGAGAGAATTTCCTGTTATCGGAATTTCCAGTTAGACGTGAAAGAACACGAACAATCGTGAGAGAAAACGAGCGTGACAAAACTCTTTTAAGCTTCCAGTATCTTTTCCTGTCCCTCTTCTTGTTTTTTTTCCTTTAAAGTGATTTCTAGACGACCAACGTGGGAAAAAAGTCGCTTCTTATTTCGGAAAGCATTTACGACTTACACACGCGCTATGGATGAAGCCCCTGAAGAATGCATGGAAATGAAAGTCACGCTTCGGGAGAAATACGACAACGAGGCGTGTGGGTGAAAGCTTTTTGGCCGTATAAATGATATAAAAGCCGCTCGACACTGCGGGTTGAGCCTGAAAATTTCACGGAGCTGGAAAGGAGCTTTTCTAACCCGATAAGGAACAAGTACTTAGACCGTACGACGAAGTACGTTGGCATTTGTCGAATTAGAGAATTATCGTTTGCAGTATTTCTTGCAACTGTCTTCTATCGAGAATGTTATTTGTTGTTATTGGTTATTTTTGCTCGAGCTGTGGTTTAATATCTTCAATAGCGATCAGTATTTTATTCCAATTGATTCGTATTCGATGAATATGATTTTTAAAAGCTATTTATATTTTAATTGTATTTTTATACTCTCGTAATCATGCGAAACTAAATTCGTGTATCCTGATTACGTTATAAAATAATATATCGCACACACATTACGCATTAGAATCGAAAGCGGTCGAAGAAAATGGAACGAGTTAAGCTCGAAATAGGACCACAAAAGGGATAAACTCGATCTGCAAATGATTGAAGAGAGTTACGTATTAGCACATATTACGCAATAGTGGAATCTAAATGTGGAATTTGTATTTGTGTTCCTTTAGGGAACAGTAATAATGATCTAGACATGATATAGATTCTACGTAACAAAATGTAAGTAAACATATTAACAAGACTTTATATAACTGAACTATATTTATTCAGTCGATAAAATTTCCGTCTCTGATGAAATTTCAGCGTACGGGAAACAAAAACAAATTTGCAATTTTACTTCTTTACGTTCATTCGCATAAATTTGCGATAGACGCGATTATTTTTTCGTATTTCGATTCACCGTGTTACTAAAATTAATTAGTTGTCTTTCGCATGGTTTCGCTACTAAAAATAACTGTCATATATTAATATTACTATTAACGTTATTCTGATGTTTACTGTGAGATATGAATAAATAATGCAACGGTTTGACGAGCGGCTGCAATATTTTAAAGGCGCATGACGGAGACGCAATTTGTGCTTAAAATGCATTCCGTTACCTCATACTTGGCATAAGCTAAGTTAGAGCTAGTAACGTAATTGTTCTTGAAATTTCTGCGCAGAATAAAATTTAGTCTTTTACGACCTTATTGCTTACAAGAAACACACCAATGAATCAGAAGAGAATATTGCTTGTATTCTTATATAAATGTGCATTAAGATACCGATGTAACTTTTAGGCGTTTTTATTCGAAATATATTTCATGCAGTGCTTTTTAAATGAAATACCTTCCACGTCGCATAATACGAATAAAATTTAAATCCTTTATAAAGAATTTACACATTGTTGAATTTCCTACAAAAAGAACGGAAGAATCCAATTAACGCGTTCATTTTTGCACGACGCGGTTGAATTATTTGAATTATTCCCCTAGCGATATAGTCGAGGATTTTTATGTCGCGACTCTGCTGCCCACCTAAAATAACATCAAAATCGGATCAACGTTGAAGAACAATCCTCGATCTTTCGAGTCAAGAGTCTAGAATTATTGGATGAATCGGAGTGCGCGATATTTTTACGTCCATCCAATGAGAAGTTTTAGAACTATTGAAAACAACTGTAATAAAATAGCGTAATAAAGCTACAGAATTCGCCGTTTTGTAGTGCATTAAATTATTATTCCACGTTTGGATATTTTAGATAATTCTTCTGAGGAAATAAAATCGTATTGGACACTTTAATCGTATTGGAAAGCTTTAAATTCAACATTTATATTACTTAGATATTACTATTTTAATAATATTTAATTAATTATTGTATTAAGATAATAGAAAGATAATCTTGTAACTTAAAATACTTGAAGTTACTTAAGTCTTGATATTTTATAGTGTTTTAAATTATAGAAAATAATTATTCAGATTGTAGATAATAACAAAATATTAGTCTTACGATTAGACACAACACAAGCTGTAAATTAATATAAATTCCAAGTATTAGATCTAGCATCAAAATAAGCGCAACAGTGTTGCGTCAATTTTGTTGCATCTCTCTAAAACACAATACTAAAACTTTTCCACGCGATCCCACCATGAATCTACCGTCGGTATTTTCGATATTTTCGCATGATCACATTTCGACGATAATGTAATTTTCGCAATCGCATGTAAATACCGTGTTATCGCAGCACAGCGTGATAAAGCTGTTTACGAAGGAGGAACGGAATTGTCGGGAAAATGCAATCTCGTTTCTTGATGAAAAGTGTCCCACACGTACTACTATTGTATCATCAATAGCGATTCATTGAACCGTATCTTGAAGTCTCAAAGCCAACTTGGTTGTCTTATAGCTAACCACCAATACAAGTTCGATTTCATCAAACTAGAAATATTTCCCTTAAACGCTTTGCAAATCGATGATGTGGGGTATAACTTGACTACAACACATTCTTACGACTAAAATAAATTTGCCGAGATCGATAAGTTCGTTAATTACCTTTATTCGATCATACGCAGAATAGTTTCCCAGAATAAAATTTCTAATTATTACTTTGGTTCAAAAAGGTAAAGGCACTCAACGTAGGCTAATTGTAACGTAACTGATTTGACACAGACAAGTGTTCTGTTTGTAGAAGCTATTTTGTCTGAGATTAATTGGGATGATCGATTAATGCTTTCGAGTGTCGATAAACAAATTCCACGTAATAATGAATATTTGTTGTAATTTGATAAGCTTATATAAATTGTAAGCGATGGTTATGGATGAAGGAGAACTATTTTTTTACAATAATTTGATATTGTGATTTTAGCTTACAATATTATCTGAAAATTTACTTGATTTTTGCAGAATTTTTTGAACAATAAATTCTCTGTATAATAAATAAAAAATAAACACGTGTAAAACAAAATACAAGTAAAAATGTGCATATAGAATAAGAAAAGACCTCCGTTATGTAAATGGTACAATGGGAAATGTATGAAACATACTACATATTGTGACAAACAACCCATTTCATAGCTTAACAATTGTAGATAATATCCGTAAAAATATTCGTGAACCGTTTTCTTGTGTCGGTCGATACATGAATCGTGTAACGCGGGATCTATTCGCGCAGACGCGAATTGAATTTTTAACCACTGAATTTCGTAAAATTTTCCAATAAAGCTACGCATGTCGAAGGGAAGCAGTTGATGTAGAAATCTGTCGAATTAGAGAGTTTCACAAATTACCAACATTTCATATAAAAGTATTTAACATAATGTCAATATTCCAAGTTTGTAAAAAAATTATATATTTAAAATTTCAAAGTATAATATTTTAATTTATTACGTATAACGTAAATCATCTGTATTTCTATAGTGAATTTAAACCTAATAATAGAGTTATATCTATGAGATTACACAGGCGGGATATTCAAATGAAATCCCTAGAACTCCCGACCCTCGAGAAAAAAGTTCCACTCTAGTATAATTAAATTCTCGTTGTAATTGCTGATTTATTAGATTAAGAAATAAATTAGGTAAAAACGTGAAAAATACAGAATTACAAGCTATCATAATCATATACAGTCACCTTTTACATCTTTTTTCCATTCTGAGCTGAACCTAAATTACTAAGAACAAATAGTTTTAAGGAATTTATAATACTACGCTGTATACTGTATAGTATGAAAATCAGAAGTTTTTTAACTGTTTATTGAGAAATTTATGTACCTAATCGATCCTCTAATCCCAGCAACTAAAAAAATCATCTGCGCAACGACTCTATCTTGTTAGCGGGTGGTCAATAACGTCAGCATAATTTTGCTGTGGTTTAATCGGTAACGGATAAGCAAAGACGCCTGCGCGACGCGCGTCCACTCTGTCTAACCCGTGGCATTCAAAAGAGGTGAACGTCACACGGAGCGCACCTGGCGGTGATTCTCGGCACGAACCTACGAACCTCCTAACGCGCAATGCAGTGCGTAAAGTGAGTTCTTCGAGCCTTTGTGTTATACATACGAAGCTGTAATAGCTAGTTTGCGGATTTTCATGCAAATTCATATTGTAAAGAATATAATTAAAAAAGCAGATTGCTTTACCTACCAAGTATTATAGAAAGCAGTTCGATATTTTATATATTTTTCATATATATGCATTCTGTGCAATTTTGTACTTTTGCTATAAATGCATAAAAATCTGCAGTGTAGGTAATTACGGAGGTAATTAGTGTGAACTGAAGAAGATAGAAAGAAAACAATCATAAAATCGACCACTCGATTCGTGCTGAGGATTAATTGAAAGGTGACGTCAAAGTGCCGCGACTCAGTTGTAACGCACCGGTCGAAGATATTAACACATACTGTTAACTTGGAATGTGTAGTGATCGGTAATCTCGAATCATGTAATTTAACATTAAGATGACTTGACATTAAGATTAAAGATCACGAGTTATCGTATATTCACGATGATTAACCCTTGCAAAAAATTCATTCTTCTTTGTATCGTGTAAAATAAAATAATACTGAGATAAATAATAATAAGCGTATTGAGAAGAGAAGATAGGGCAGATAGTCTACATAATGGATGCTCTAGAATTCTTTCTTTAGAAAATAAAAAATACTCTGACCGTATAATAAAAGGTTATCATATCGAGTTGATTAACTACGTGAATTCTGTTGAGTGGGTTCTCCTTTATCTTCCCAGTTTTCCGTTTCTTTCAGATTGTTGGTTCTTTGTGATTGGTTATTCATGGAAATTTATGGTCATGGGTAGATAAATTGTTTATGGACATATTATGTATCGTATTAACGCTTTATGACGATTGTTAGAAAATGTAGAAGTTTCAAAGCAAGCAATGACAATACTATTTAAAACATGAAACAATAAAACAAAATATACAGTGAAAGTTCGAAAGCGATGGAAGAACTCAGTAAACGTTTGTGCAAAATAATTTGTATAATTGTATTAGCGGGATGAGACAATAACAATCATGACAATTAATGTTGCATTTAATATATTTCACATGCGTTGTAAAAGAATTTAAGTTACAAGTTATTAGTATAGTAATTATTATACATGTGCAAATAAATTATTTATTAGCTATAGCATTTAAACATTATAATATATAGTACTTTAATAGATAAAATGAAGTTATGAACTGAATAAATTCAATAAAATAGACAATTTTTTTAATATGAATTAGCTTATTCTTATAAGCAAAATATTAATGGCGTTATACGTAGTTAGTATGTAGTTAATAAATATTTTCATTTCACTTTTTCATTATCGATTTCTCATAAAAACATGTCTCATAAATGTACGTGGAAGCTATGAGTAATTGTAAACAGTGAAAGTTACTTAATTATTAGTCACCAATCATCATTCACAACATACCAATCTGTATTAATCTGTATTATATTTTCTATTTAATACTTTATCACATGAGAGGAACGACAACTTTTCAAATAATCCATTTGTAAATTTAAATACTTCATTTCGTTAAGAACAAGATTCAACACAAGAGGGCGCTAAAAGTGCATGCGAAATGTCGAAATTGATCATTGGCCAAAGTTTTATCCGTATTACGAGACGAGAGAATGTATGACGACGTGACATATTCAGGAAAAACTGACACGTGTGCATTCGGCTGCAATAGTGTGCGTGGACGACAGATGTATCTTGATTCAGAGTCACGTGTTCATCACTGCTAATTTTTCGTCTTACACGTAACATATAACAGTATTGTCAAAATGATCATAGACACGTAGTGGTCACGTATAGTGCTATAGGTTGTGCATGTTTCGTATTGCGTAAGCTCTCGCAAAGATTGTACAATGCTTGTAAACGACCGATCTAATTCCATCCATCTACGAGCATCATTGATCGCAATATTGATTACATATATTAAATGCAACTAAATTGGATCATCATTGGCAAATAATGAAGATAGACATTGAAAAGCAGCGACGAAAAATTAGACGCAATTCTAGTGTGATAATTTATTAGATGTTCTTTTTATACAATGTATTATGTATCTGCGTGCACTTAGAACTATGAAAAACTGTTCACAAATAATATGCAACATGTAAATTATGTATATGCATAAATGCAACGAAAATTGGAATTTTATTAATCTTATATAATTTCTATTTCTCTAATGAGAGTAACTTTCAAATTCCAGTTCTTCTTCCCGTACCATATTGTATACAAAAAGAATTTATTACAATAGCTGAAAAGATACAAATATTTCCACTGTTATGACAGACATATGTATGTTATCGGTTATAGGTTATATTGATAAGTAATGTAAAGCAACTTATATTCTCTCTCTCTGAAATTAACTATTAAGCTCAAATTATATATAAAATATTTCCATACGTAAATTCAAAGAGTTTTGATGTTTCAGATTATAAAATACACGAATTGTCATCGTTATGGAGCACCAAGTGTTGCGCACTTTAAAATGTTCTTTCGAAGTCACGCGTTAATAGATCACGTGACTTAGGTGATTTAGGCGAAAGTAACTTTTTTTGCTATTCATTTAAACGTAATTTATTTTCCTTAAAACTAATATCCCTTTCAATTTATTTACGAATTGAAGCAAAAATAATTTCGTTCTTCGCAAACGAAATTTAATTACTTTATAGATATTAAAAACGTAATTATGAACAAATTCTGTACAGCGTTCGTTTGAAGCATAAATTTAAAGTGTCAAGTCATTGATTTTGTTGCTTTTAAGATTTGTAAAACAATAGCTATATACATATAACTCGAAGTTGACTTGTACATCTATACATTATCGTATGATCGTACGATATCACATTACAATATGAAAACATGTGGCTCCTTGGAAATTTGCGTATGCGATGTACAATAAAATATCGAGCGATGCTTTCAGGATAAGCCCATACTATTTCAAGATACAAAGCGTTTGACTGGGTGTAGACTAAATGTCAGTCAAGGTCGAATCTCATTGCAGGTCAATCAGCTTTTGCATCAGTTTTTCGGTATGAAGTAATCGATAAAAATTTATAAAAACACATGACACTTTTCATTTCATCTTTCAATAAATTATTCATTCAAGAATACGTACAAACATAACTTACCTTATATTGACGAAATGATCTAGCTCGAAACGTGTGTCTACGTACGTCGTACGATTTGCTGGTTGGAAAGCGACTGAGGTAAACCTAGGGTATTCGTTGGTTTCAAAGTCTGAACAAGAATGATATTGGCGCAAGCGCATTCTCTATAATCGTAGAGGTTCTCAACATTGGCTCGACTAACCGTTGCTATAACCAAAATAACGTACATAGGTACGTAAATATAGAATTAAGCACCACGGATATCTCAGTGATAAAAGTACGTTATTACGAGTTTGAAAATAGAATGTTTTTTTATACAGAAAAATATTATTTGAAATAATTTTGTAAATGAAAAAATTTGCTTCGTTTTTTCTAGTAATATGTGGTATGCAGAGTATTTTGAGTGCTGTAGTCACTTTAGACAAATGCGCATCACATGAAACATTTAAAATTAGATTATAGTTATACAATGGATGCTTGAAATAAAATAATTCGAGCACAGTAAACAATAAAGATCCAAATTTAAGATAACAAAATATTGCATTGAAGCTTTTCTTTAAACTTCTTTCAATGATCACAACAACTTAGAAATACACAAAAATAAATACGTATAAATACAATTAAAAGTAAATAATAACTAAATATAATTAAGATTTTTCACAACAAAATAAGGATTAATGTCATTCTGTTTACATATATTCGCCATGTGTATATCGAAAAAATGTATATATACAAACAAAGATACTTCCTTGAATAAATTAAAGTACCACGTTTAACATCTTTGTATTTATTTTTTACATGGTTCTATTGTTTATTTTCCAAGAAAACGAATTAAAAATAAATGTGTCCAAGTGGGATGTCATATTTAATAATTGTTTCATAGCTACGACACTGCCAAGCATACATGCTGATGATCCCGTCCATGAAGCCTAGAAGGATAAGGGGGACATGGGAATTGGTGGGGATTCATGAAAATGACGACGTATCGACCCTTAAATAACGGACCAAATTCTCGAACGTTATACGACTCAACTCGCACGTACCGTCGCGGAAGCCTTCAATTGAGAGTCTCTGGTTTAGAGGTCAGTCAAGGGCACCTTTCGTGATATTCGTCGAATTTACTAACGAAATTTTTCGATGTAAGGTTGACGTACCCTCACACACACATTATGAAACGTATTGCTTTTCGTTGAAACGTCTTTATCATTACGCGATACAGTTCATTGATAAGATGTATTCATGAGATGTCATTTCATGATGACGTAGTCATGATCTGACGTTCAAGACGTTCGATTGAATTGATAAGCAGTCACATGTAATTGAAATTTGCATGATGCAACTGAAGATTGAATATTGAAAAGAATTCTGATATTCGTTTCCACACAGGTATAATTATAACTTCGTAACTTTTAATTGGATATTTGTTAACTGATCGATAATTTTAACGAGAATTCCTAGTGCACACGCCGTTTTCAGGTTCTAATTCTCCTAACGAAGCTTGAGAGCAGAGTTTCGCTCTTTCTAAAAATGCTGCTTGAGCATCTTGCACTTTATCTGGATTTCCTTTCCACGTTTTCAATGCTGCATTCTTTGAAAAGTAAGATTATTGGGAGAACTTTCGTATTTTATAAATAAATGAACTGTGAAATTATGAGAAAGTTTTCTATTCTAATGGGAGTTAGGATATTTGAAGATACTTGTAAAGCACGTCCGTAGCAAAACGTAAGAGGCCAAGGCTTTCTCCCTTCGTAAGCGTTAATAGCGTTTAAATTTAAAACAGCATCTTCATCCGATTGTCCTCCGCTTAGAAATATAACCGCTGGTACTGCTGGCGGCACTGTCCTCTGTAAAGCTGCTAACGTATGTTCGGCAATAATCTGTACATATGTTTTAATAATTTGTAATTAAAAAATACCAAATTTTTTTATGCTAATAAAATATTTAGTATAATTATTTTTATGCTAATAGAATATCGTGTTGGGTATTGCAGAATTCAGTAGAAATTCGAACTAAAATATGTAATTAACAATCGCGTATAAAATTATACGATACGAAACTTTATATAACAATTGGAATTGTTGAACAGATATCGTGTAAGTAAAGTAGATATTGTACCTGCGGTGAACAATTGGAAGAATTTTTTATTCCCGACAGAACCATCGCTACCTTTAGGATCATACCTTCAAGGTAGATACGATGCTCTTGTAAAATACGAAACAAAATAGATAGTACTTCTTCGTGAACTTCTAACGCTCTATTTATTCCATGGGTACAGTTTAATATTTCGGGTTCTATTATAGGTACCATTCGTGCACTCTGACATATACTGGCATATCTGCGAAAAATGAATTGTCTAGTTATATTATATGAATATATATTTGAAGTACATAGGAGTTTTGTCAGTAAAATCTATTGATATACAAACAAATTTATTTACAATTTATTGATATATTTCAAACAAAAGTTAATCTGTTTTGAATCTGATTCTTTATAGAAATAAGCGATTTTAAAGCATTGGAATTTGTAGCTGATTCAAAACAGATTAACTTTTGTTTGAAATACTTTTGTTATTAGTTACATTGTTATGGTATTATTATTTATAAAATATTATTTTGTTAAAAGTCACTTTGACTTTTTTAAATGACGTGATGTATGTTTGATTTCATGACATTGAAGCTGATGCCAAGACAAGTTTGACGACCTATAATAGAATGATCTTCAGACGACCTTGAGTTCAGAAATCTTGAATTTACTAATTCATGGGAATCGATCAGACGTTTGCAATAATGTTTGTGTTATCAATAAATTGCAAAAAATTACCAAAGTACTTTTCATTCAACAGAGGATAAATGTTATTTTAACTTTTCTATCCGTATATTTGTGCTTATAATAAATGTTCAAATTGTATGCTACTTTCCGCGATATAAGGTTTCACTCTTTTCAGTAAATTTTAAATAAATTAATCAAAACGGATTAACTTTTGTTTGAAATAAAAAATCCTGCACACCATTTTACTGAATACCCTGTAGATTCGAATGTAATAGTGTAGAAAATAATTTACACAATTAACAATAAAGTTAATTTATTTGCAGAAGAAACAAAAAATGTATTCAGTTAAGATACCGATAATGTATGTACGTATGTCACGATTGATCATGTCGACATTTAAAAATTTGTAATTATAACGTTAGAGTGATGATGTGACGCAAATAAGTATATACTTTCTTTCTTAATGCAACTGTCTATCGTAAACATCGAACGGATCAAAGTGCAAGAATGGAGATTCTCCTTCAGCGATTGACTTGTTTTGATAGAAATATTAACATCTCTATTTTCAAATTAACAGTTTTCTGAATGCAACTTATGTTGAAACAAACTATTATATTGGATATAGAATGGATATATTGGATATGTTTAAAAAATGCACACATAAAGAAATAACAAAAATCCTACTTAATTTGATTTCTAATATAACTTGTCTCTTCAATTTCAAAAGTGCAATTTGATTAATTTTCTTCGATACAAGAAGGGACGTAGGTATTTAACAATTCGAGTCACTTTCCTTAGGTTTGTTAGGTAAATAAAGAAAGAAAATAGAATTTGCATCTTTGCAGTTAATCGATTCTGTTGCAATTAAAACGTGTGTTTATCAAAATTGAACCTTGCAAGGACGTTCGCATTCGTAACCATGGCCAGTTGACTCGGCGTGGTCTCTGAGATCGTGAATGTGCATCTCCATTTGGTGAAGTGACAGCCATCGCGTTTATATTGAATGCATCTCTCTTGCAAATTGTCCAAGCCTTCCGTAGTATTCTCGTCCTTCGAACTAAATAATGGGACCAGGCCCTTATCGACCTTAATGCCGGGTACGACATCTCTCTGACGTAGCAATTCGATCAATTCGACGTCATCGGATGTTTTTTGATAAACTGTCTCGTGATGCAGAATAACAGCACTTATGTATTTTGAAAATTGAGACTGCGGTAAAAAAACGTAAATACAAGCGAATCAAACTTTCATTGCGACATGATACCGTAAAGTACAAGAATTGAAGGTGATTGAATAGCTATCATATTATATTTCATGATATCCCGTTTATAGGTTAGATAAGCAAGTAAAATGTGCAGATTACAGTATAATGAGTTCACCTTATCTGCGGTGAACAACATTTGCCGATAATCGCGACGATTAATTTCGGTATTTTCCACGCCGATCTCGTCGAATCGTTCTTGAAAAGTTGAAGGAGACTCGTCACAAGCTAGCAATCCTTTTCCTGGTACTACGATCGCGTCTACGATTTTGCGCAACTCTTGGCAAAGAGCTGGTTCTAACTCCGTGTATTTAGTAATGGGCGATGATATCTAATTAATAAATATATAACAATTTTTTACGAAACTTTATGTGACTTTAAAATAAAGTTAAATTAACATTAATATCCTAATTCATTCATATTATAATGTACGGTTGTATCGTAATCGTAAGTAAACGATATTTCTAAAGTGATATTACATTTTTCAGGCAAAATAATTAAAAGAAAAACATGGTGTTTCGAAATTAAATTATGTCCAAGAAGTTAATGGGAATTGATACAATTATCATTTGTTGAGCAAATGATTTCTTAATACGTATATTAGAGAATCGAAAACTATAATCAAAATAATTTTTGTAACACTAGAAGGAAAAGAGTGAAATTTTTCATAACTTCAGGACTATGAACGAAGTTGGGAAGGTCAACAACCGTGTTGGCACTCGGACAAGTTATATTTAATTTCGAGCAACAATCACTGAGTATTCTAATTCTACAATTTCGTAGCGAACGACAGACATTTATTTAGTACGACTCTTACACTTTCTAAGGGTAACAATCATTATCGAACATTGATATAACGGCAACAAAGTCCAATAACGATATAAAATATTATACCGTAATCACAATTACGCTTTTAAACTGTTGATTTCTTTTTAAGTTTAGATAATTTAACATTGGTAAACATTTTTTGAGCGTGTTAGTAATAAATTAATCGTTTTACGTCTACATATTTATTATTTGCACACAGGGGAGTTAATATTTTTTTAAAGAGAAGGTTTCATTATAAAATTGAAATTTTTTTTGTTAATGCTAAATTGTATATCATAAAATAGGTCCAATACGATTTTTATGAAATTTTTATTTTGTATATATCTTTTACTACTGGTAAAATTTGGTAATGATTTAAAAAAGTATTTTCATAGCGAAGAAGATAATAATAATAATAGTAGGTTAATGACTTACTTTGTCTTTACAGTTACATTTATCCCCCAAACGCTTCATTATTTCAAGTACGTAAATAACGCCAAGAATTTTAGAAAAATAATAAAAATTAGGTGTATTTTTATTTTAATATAGGAACCATATTGATAGAAATTTTAATAAAAATTTGATACTAAAGTGAAAAGAGATAAAACAATTGAAAATTTATTATCTATATAAGAGTAGAATATAGATTTCTTGCAAAAATCAAAATGCGTTAATAAGAAAATCAAGAATCTTTTTCTAAAGAGTTACAGTAATATTTAGTCATGGAAAGCAGTAAATATGTTTAAGAAATAAATTTTAGTAAGAAAAAAGTTACTGTCAATTGTTAAATTAAAGATTAAAATATTTCATTTACGTGATGTTTGTAAACCAAGCGCCTAATTATAGGAATTAATGAACCATTGCCAATGGATGGAAATGTAGTGACAAAAAACCCTAAATATCTTACGTCACTATATCATGAAAAATTGCCTTAAGTTTTGACAAATTTTTGAAATGGAAATCGATGAAGGAGACTTTTGTAATTTGTTAGATCGAGGTTAGTTACGTGCTAGCGGGATGTACTAGAATATTGATAGTGCATATGCATTTAAAAACTATTTTATGGTATTTTGTTGTTAACGTATCCCCTTATATGTGGTTCTTATATATTATTTCGTATGAGAACACTTCGTAGTAAAAAACCCTCGATTATAATGTAGGAGGTTAATTGTAGATGGAATTAAACGGTAAATAAATGTTAAAAGACATAATATCTAAGTTTAATACGAATTTAATTGATTTAGAGAATAAATAATACGTTACGATGAGTAATAGAGAAAAAGGTGATTTACGATCAGAACAATGTATAAAATCGAAAGACGAAAGAGAGAGGAAACAATCAATGTCTTCACAGAGTGATGATTCTGATTCTAAGAAAAAAAGACGTAACACGTGCAGTAAGGACAAAAGGAAAAAGTCAAAGCATAGGAGTAGTTCTAGCAGCTCCAGTTCATCTAGTGTTTCCAGTCACGAGGTTAAGCACCAAAATGATAGGGAAAAGAGAAGCGACAAGTGGGATAAAAGATATGAAAATGGTGTTAGACCATATCGACAGAATCCAAGGGAAGGCAGAGGATATTATAAAGGACGGAGTGGATATTTGGATAATCGTAAACGTACTTTTGGATATCGACCTTATAAACATTCTGGATTTTATGATAGAAATAGACACAATAATTCGCAATATAATAGGTATAATAATGAAAGGAGAGGTAATAGATTCTTAAATCATAACAGTCGAAGACCACCTTATGATAGGTCTAGAAGTAGAAGCACTATGGATCATGATCATCAAAGAAACATAAAGGAGTCTAGTGAACAATCTAGGGAGAGTGAATCGAAGGAAAGATATGTAAAACAAACTAGTGCTGAAAAAGCAGAGTCAAAAAGGAAAGATACAGATGAGACTCATATAAAGGGAAAAGAAAAGAAAAGAGATGAAGACATACAAGATAAAGCTGACCATATTCGCAAGAAATCAAAGAGGAAAAGATCTTTGTCATCCTCAAGTTCCTCAAGCATTAGTAGTAGTACTGACAGTACTAGCAGCAGTTCTAGTAGTAACAGTAGCAGCAGTAGTTGTAGTAGTAGCAGTACAGATACTTCTGAGGATGAGAAAAAACGCAAAAAAGCAAGAAGAAAAGCTAAAAAACTAAAGAAGGCTATGAAAAAGCGTAGGAAGAAGAAAAGGATGAAGAAAAAATTGAAGAAGAAATTGAAAAAATCTAAGAAAAAAACACGAAATGCTGACAAACCCAAAGAAGGTGTTTCTAAAGATAATTCACAAGAAGTATCTGAAAAGTCAAAAGCAATGGCACCAATGACAAAAGAGGAATGGGAAAAAAAGCAGAGTGTAATACGTAGAGTTTATGATGAAGAAACTGGAAGATACAGGTATTTTTAATAAAAAATACATATATATTAACAGTATGTAAATAAAAAATATATATTTATATGTAAATTAATGCTTTCACAGGTTAATTAAAGGTGATGGAGAAGTCTTAGAAGAACTAGTAAGTAGGGAGCGTCATAAAGAGATAAATAAGCAAGCAACTAAAGGCGATGGAGAGTACTTCCAAGCACGCTTGAAAGCCAGTGTTTTATGAACTATTTTTCTATGTATGCTAAAAAAATATCCTTATATAATAATTACTTTATTGTCAGTGTTAAAGTCCTGATGACAATATGTTTTGTAATGTCTCAGAGGAAATACTTATATGTTGTACATCAATGAAACCTGTTTCGAGTGTGATTTTAATTATATTACATGCACACAACGTTTTATCTAGAACGTTAACGACCAAATGCTAAAATATAATCAGCAACGAATATAATTTAGATTCTAAGCCAGTTTTATATAGTTATATTTTTTTCACACTATGACAATTTGTGTTCATTATCATGTATGAAATAAAAAAAATCACACCTTTGAATACGTTATAAAGACACTAAACATAATGTAATAATATGTATGAAGAAAATTTGTAATTATTCATTATTTCGATGAACCACTTACATTATTTTCATAAATAAATAATTAATAATTGGTAAATCACTTTCAAGATATAAATTTTATTTTCTTATATGAATAATTTTCTTGTTTCGTATATACAAGTTATATTATACATCTGTTAAATTTATATAACCTTCCGATAATTTTTTTTTAATTATCGAAATATAAAGATTACTTTTTTTCTATGGTTATCAGGATAACTGATAAGTGATTAATGTAAAGATAACATTATTATAAAGCATTTAAAAAAGTTTCGTTTTATATATATTAAATGCTTAATACAAATTCTTATTGAGTACAATTAGTAGTGAAAAAATACAATTTCATATACTATATATGAAAGTCAATACAGTTGAACAAGAAGGCTTGTATGACCATCTCGATACAAAAGATCATCTGCGATTATTGCTCGACATAATGGGCACGAATATTCTTGATTCAACCAAGTTAAAACACATGTTTCACAAAAAATATGCTTACATTGCAATCTCACGGGCATTGAATATTGATCGTGACAAATTGCACAAATTCCACCGGATGCTATTAATTGCTCTTTCGATGGCGATACTCCTAAATTCTGTAATTCAGTTAATTGTTAATTTTGTTTTATAAATTTATATTCTTTTATTTACTAGAAAGTATAAAACATACCACATTTTGAAATAGCTTCCAAATAGCAGTTTGAAATAATTTTATACACGAAAATAAATCAGTTCCTTTGCTTACTATATACAATAAAGAAAGTAATACTCCAAAGATCTTTTCTGAACCTTGATAACTTTCAAAAAAATAATATAACCATGGTTGAATAGGTGCAACACATCGGGAAAGTTGAGATGATGCCTCCACCATAACAAAATATTTTCCCTAAAATAACATTGTCATTTGATTTCCTAATTAACTAATAATATTTAATAACCATAGTAGAACTTACCCTTTTTCGAAGAGCCAAAAGTTTTGAAGGCAAACATGTTAAAAAAACTTTAAAAATAATAGTAATCAATTTCAAAACAAGATCTTTTATTAAAACTGACCACAGTAATTCCCAAATGCTAAGAGATTGTGTATATGAAGAAAATAGATATGTATCATATTCAAAATGAATAAAAACTATACATCCAATAATATAACACGTAATAACTAAGAGTGATAGCCAACTTTTATTGTTTTGTTTTGCAATTTCACGTTTTACAACGTTATTAGTATAATTAAATACAACAACTAATACTATAAAGTTTAATATATTGGCTCTGTGATCATACAGGCCTTTGGCAAAAAGAATAAGAACAAAAGGAATATATCTTTTGAGTCCTTTAAAGAATGCACGTGTTCGTGGACTAATTCGTACTGCCTCTGCTGTAGCGTCTTCTATATCATTGTTATTATTATTGTTATTATGATTAATAACATTATTACTATTATTATTTTGGCTTTCACCCACAACTTCATTAGCAGCCTCACGGATATTATTTAAAAAATTGTCTGTTGCAGTTGTTTGATGATGATGATGATTATCATGAACTGAAACGTCATTCATTGATTGATCTTCAACATCAATGATATAATTATCAGATGTAAGAGGTACAGGCTCTGTAGGAGTTTGAACTCTTTGAATGTTCAATAATGTGCTTAATGAAATGCCTGGTTGCTGCAAGTATAAATAATTAAATTAATATTATGTTTGTATAAAAATTTGTAAGATACATATTAAAAATATATTTGTAATACATTTTCTATAAGGGGCCTAATTTCATCTATAGTAGAAGATATATTATTTGAAAATATTCTAGAATGTTCCATTGTTGTGTTTCTGAAATTTAAATCTTTTATGCAAATAGATGGTATAGATTGACGTAAATACAAAAATTATTATCAACATGTACAGCACGAAAAATATATACATACAGTATAGAACCTTTTCATTACGCTTTCTTTAGGAAGCATCGATTAACGTCAAAATAAATTATCTTAAGTCCTTAGAAATATAATTATATGATTAGTATTAACACATTTGATAAACTGCAGAGTAGAAGAAAAGGCATTTTTGTATACTAAAAATCTAATATTAGGACGTATAACCACAAAAAGGAACCGACATACTAGAAATTTGTATCAAATTCATTTCATAATTGAATATTTAATTTGAAACTCATTACAAAACATTAACTTTTATACTTTTTATTACTGTACTTTCATAGATAATTTTAAAAGTTTGATTCATAATTTTTGACGTAGGAAGATATCGAATTGCGCCATTTTCTTTAAGATTATTCTTAACCGATACGTATGTACCATCAGAGCTATGAATATACACACGTATAAGCGCTAAGTTTAAAATTATAACTTGTTAATTAATTCGTTCAATAAGTACTTCATGCATAAGTATAAAATATATGTGGGTAACTTTGTTAAGTTTCATATTATCTGCTTTCCATCATTTACTATAAATTAAAGTAAATTTCAGGTTTGTGGGGGTTCAATGATTAAACAAAAATTTCTGTAGATTTGAAATATTTTAAATAATTAATAATAGGATATACTATATTAAAGTTTGATAAAAATTCACATAATTTATGTATAATATAATAATTTACACACACATACATTATGTTTAATACTGTATATGAGAAATATTGTTGGTTTAATATTGTTGGCAAAAATTTAAGAAACTTTATTTTCGAATATTTTTTGTATGCTTCCCTCGTTTACGTTTTCCTCTTGCCCCTTGGATGGAATTTAAATAAGAATAAGTGCATTTGGATGTTGGTTGTTCAACCGAAGCATTAACAGCTCTTGTCCAAATGATCGATGCAACTGCACCCAAAGCTCGCGACATGCACAGTAATATTTGATTGAATTCCATGTCTTTCAGCCCATAGAACTTACACAATAAATGTAGAATAAATTACAATTATAGTATAAATAGGTGAAAATTAAAATAAAATTATTATTATACTTGAAAAATAGGTGCAGCAATTGCATTTTGTTCGGGATAAATATTTTTTCCTTTTGCAGATTTCATCATTGTAGAAAGAATTTTAGTGATGGTTTGTGACAACTGGAGATAAGAATACAACTATCAAATTTTTGCTTAATAAATCGGAGAGGTAAAAGAAGTTAAATTAAAAAATACAAGTTTGAGTAAGGAGTTCATAGACTTAAATCCTACGTATTCGAGGAGAACTATGAATAAAACTAAAGATACTCAATACGTATACATTACACATGTATACCTTTATACCAGAATCATTTGGTAAATGTTCTCTTGCATAATTTTCCAATACGGTGTATTTCGGATCGCAAATCTCTGCTTCTTTGTAACCAGTTAATTTATCCCTTTGAATTACACTGGTTATATAGTTCCTTAACTTTTCTTCCTTCGATTCTTGGCCAAGAAGGCGCTGTATTTTTGTTTGGAATTCCATATACTAGTTCATTAAGGTGATAATTATTCACGAGTAGTTATATGTTTTATATCGATAATAATTCTTATAATTATTGTAGAAATTATTCAATCAATCGAAATCGAAAATGTCATTACTTCTGAAATTGTGCCGCTTTTAGGTTCCTCGGTATATGCTAAGGCTCCTGCTGCAAGAGCCTGGTTGACGTATGATTGAGAAGCACCGAGTATTTCTGTAACATGAACGCCAGGTATTCCGCCATTTTCATCTCTATAAAAGTATTTTGTGATATAAATTCTATAAATGAAAGGGTGTATATAGCGATAAAAAGAAATTTTTTAAATTCTAGTTTAAGTAGTTTATGAAACATTTCTGTAATACGAACGCCAACATTTCTGTCATTTTCATTCTATAAAAGTACCTTGTAATATAGATTTTATAAATCAACAATCGCATTTTTTAAAATGCGCGCAATCGTATTTCTAGAGAATCGCGAGGAAAGAAGCTTATAAAATCTTGATTTGTAACATTTTTTAAAATTATTTCTTGTATATAAGGATATGTAATTTACTTACGCGTTCAGAACAATGTATAATCGAAGGAAGTCCATCAACGATTTCTTATGGTTTTTCGAAATGTCAAATGCGTTACATAAACATTCTGATAAAAATTGTATCCAATCGCCGTTCTCTTCTTCCAAGTTCTTCAATTCGCCTTTAGCGATTAGACCGACTATTGCCGGTAGCGTTGCTAGTAACTCCATACTATCTTCATACATGTACTTGAAGCATAAATAATAAACCTCATAATGGAAATTTCAACTTTCAACAAATTCAATCAAATATTTTAATCCGACTTCGTTACTCAAATTATACTTTTATACTTTGTCGTTTCCTAGCTTTAAAGCATATCCCATTTAATTCTTTCCTTAACTCGTTACATAGGAAGGAAGGTAATGCAAGGACAATTAGTTGTTAATTCTAATTACAAAAGCGTAATTATATAATATTCATAGTATCTGATGTACACTAAAGGGCCCGTCTTTAAATTTAAGTCTACTATAAAAACATTATCAGTCAGATATTAAAACTCACTTCCCAATGAGTATAACTCAAGGCGCCATTTTTTAAAGCTTCATTCATGTGATTGCGAGAATCAAAAACGGTAAGAGCCACTGACAGCTTTCCAAGAGGAGACGTTGTTTTTGGTAACGTTTGAAGAACGGAACCAACGATTCCACCACCTGGTCCTGACCACCAATCTTTCTTCTTTTGACGTCGTGCAGACCAATCAGCGATTAGCGATGCTGTTTGTTCTTGCGTTGGAACATCCCCGGTTAAAAGCAACCAAAATACAGATTCCGCACTTGGTGACTTTCCTTCTCGAGGTAACAGTGTAACAACTTCCGGTATCGTTAGTCCCCTATATTTAATCTGCACAAAATGAAATTTTGCACTTTTAATTCTGTATTAAAAGTTATTAATTTCGTTTAGAAAGAAATGTGTTATAGTATAAAAACGTCACCCCATATTTTGGATCAATCTCAGAAGTTTCTCTAACCATAGTGTTCACTCCGTTTAATCCTTGATAAATATTTTCCACGGTGATCTGACTGATCACCGACGATCCATGTTCTTGTCGGATATTTCTCAATATATCATAGTGTATGGGAATCTTTTCGCACAAAGCCTCCTTCAAGTTTACGCTTGTGCTAGGAACACCTCTCGTTGTACTCACCTTAACATTTAATTCATTTTTTTCATATCCTTGCAAAAGTATAATATGTTCTTGTAATAGTGGTAAAAAATATATAATTGTTTTTCCTTTCTGTTCTTTTAGAATAACGGTTAACAAATTTATTTGTCAAGTGGCATAAAACAAATCAAACAAAGACAAATCTTTCTCTATGCGTAGAAGGAACTTTAAGATAATTTATTACCAGTAAAGAGATATTTTTATATAATCGAAAGCATAAATGATATCATATTTGCTTTCTATTTATAGATTTTCAAGTTATCAATATTGCGGATAGCGATAAAAATTTTGAAAAGCAAATTGGCTGCGAGTAACCTCGTACATCGGTAAATCAATTCCAACCGTCAATACGTGTCGTTGTCCGTGGAAATTAATGTCGCTGTAATTCTTCATATTTTTTAGAATCACCGTTCGCATGAGGAATCGGAGTCCTCTCCAAAGCTGAAGCATCTTTCCCAAATTCGTCTTCTAAGATTCTCAAACGTAAATATTCATCATTTTTATAATGAAAGATTATTAGAACGTTAAGAGGAGACTGATCAACCACATTATATGTTTACTGTTTTTTAGTCTTAGCCTTACGTAAATTTATTTCTGCAAAATATAGTGTGAAATTTAGTCATTGCTTCGTTCCAAATTAAAAAACAGAGGTCGAACTACAATGGTATTTTTTGTTGCAATATTTAGGCGGTGATGCTCTTTTGTTTACTTCTTGTTTCCTGCGCCTTTGCTATCATGAAGTTTTATGTCCATATGTAGATATTATTCTGCCTTTGAAAACGCAAAACGTTGAACATTAATCATTGATACCTATTGTTGGTAACAGCTTTTAATGATACTTAGAGGAGTACTTTTAATTATCAGTATTTCCATTTCTTTTTTTCGATATTAAAGTAATATATTTGCAGTGTAATTTTCTAGAATTTAACAAAACGCAAATCAGAAGATGAATGAAAAGATCAAAACGTGTTTTATTTTTGTTTTAGTTTCTTTTTTTATTGCATTACTCCTGCATACAAAATAACGCGTGATATTTTGTATGTAAAACAACGCTTATTCGACACACTCTCGATGACTGTACAAATTCGCGTCGAAATTTCTGTACCTTGTTTAGAATCACTATTTCGATACAAAGATTTTTTTTTTACCAACGAACACATGTTTGTATGTTATGTAATGCACGGTTTGTATGTCGCTCTATTCGATATATTCAACATTTACGTATATTCATTCTGCGTGGCCTACGCGTATACTGGACAACAAATTGATCGTGGAAATTAAATAACAATCGATTGTTCGTGTATCGTTTCCGATTTTGGCAATTATCATAAAATATTCATAAACGATCGTACAACGAGCGTGGAACTCTGTTAAACGGGAGAATCGGTTTCCTTATCAATCGCTTAATTGTTGAGCCAATAATATTATGTTCTTACGTTAAAATACGTACAAACGACAACAACAGATAACACGTACTTTTCAGAGATCTGCATACGTATAGATGTACGGTATTTCACAATATGAATAGCTACGCTTACGGCTAGTGATTAATTCCTTAACAGTATAGTAAAATATATGTATATTGTATACACTATTGCTTGATTTGAGGTAACTCTCAATAACACGCTATTATTACATTTATTTCTTCGCTATTATCATCATTTTTATTATTAATATTAATATTATTATTATTACTATTATTGTTATTATTATTATTATTATTATTATTATTATTACTATTATTATTATTAGGCCGAATGCATTATTGGAAAGTGAACTAAAAATATTAATTTCGTATACTCGAGGTTCAATATAATAATAGAGCAACGAACTATACAATAAAACATATCACAGAAAAATAGAGCGAACTTTATTGCGTTTGCAATTACAATAGATCTCTTAATTTTTCATCAAAATATGGGTTTTAGAGGTGTATATAGAATAACCAATTCTAATCTATAAATAAATTTATCTCTGGTACATATATTCTTAATGAAGAATTTCTAAAAATGAAAGTAGTATTTCAATTTTATATAATTACGCATGTTAAACTATTTGAAATCTTATGTAGGAATTTGAAAAAGTGAGATAAATTCATTTATAAACTTTGTTTGTACAGAATAGAAGAAATTCATGATATATTTACAGAGCGAATTATAAAGTAAATCGTAGAAATGAAATTGTACATAGAGGGATTCGGCAGTCGGTTACGTACATACATACGTATTTGCAATCTTTCCGTCGATCTCGACGCGAAAGTGCAGTTGTACAACATGATTGCATTATTTTTCAGTGTTAAAGTTACACGATGAGCAGTTTCGGTGGGAATATTCACAGACAAGATATTAAGGTTCTTCGATTCGTAAAGTATATTCGGTATTTCCTTCGTTACTAACTTCATACTCTCGTAATACTGATAATTCATGAGCTTTGAGAGATCTTTCACGAAAAGCGATCGAACGATCATTACAACTTTAAAATTGTTAAAAAAATAACAGTGAAATTATTCCTTACTCGCTTCAGTTTGTACTTACAGCATTAAATTTACGAAAGACACAAGAAAACTGTACTAAATTTAGAATATTTGTCATTTATGCGCAAAAGGTGGCTATGCTTTCCATGAAAAATCTCGATGTCTCCAACAATCACAATACTGCATTCTGCATTGTCGATTAATGAACCACAAAAGGCTCCTGAGTGGATTCCTGTTTCGGATTACAACTCGACTAGAGGGATATTGAGAATAATTTGGGATTCTTCGTGCAATTGAGCTTTTGCATGGAGGATCTTTTCACAACGTTTGTTTTTCGTATCCGCTTCGAGTTAACTACGACCCTGTGTCATGGTATAGATAGAAGCAACTTCTTTTGATGATGTGGTCGCAGAAATCGAGCACGTTGATTTTCTGGCTTCAATGTCAGAGAAGAATACATTTTTCGCTGGTGTCGTGCGAGTGAGATCGTAGAGGTTGCGAGGGTGCTGGCGTGGGAGAAGGTGGTCTACCTTCCACGGCTTGAATACTCTTCATCAGTTCACGGAATACCTGTTAGACGCAAAAAATCTACTTTAGTTCATGAAAATAATTTTTCTATGTTATTCTTAAAATATAACAATACAAATTTTCTCATGACGGAAATTTATAAAATTATATTAAAAAATTGCATTATTAATATTTTTTACTCAGATAAACAAAGTTTAAGGTTAAAATACTTTAGTAAATTCATATACAATTGGAACTGTTAATGGTTAAATATTAAAGTAGTTCAATTTTGATCAATGCTTTATTTATTGCATTAGCAGACAAAAGAAGTTTGCAAATTAACATAAACAAGTTATGAATGTATTTTCAATTATAAAAGATTTTAATGAGCAGTTTCATTTTGGCATTATAGGGGGCGAAAATTTCTCGAAGTAGCGGTTTTATCAGGTTATGGTAGGTTGTTTACATCGCATATGCGTAATTTGAAACGCGAGATGAGGTATCAAAACTCTATGTAATTCTCTTATCGTTTCGAATAATTAAGTAATGTATGTATGTATGTAAATCTATTATTATATCTTCTATTCCCAGGTAAATGTTCTTAAATTGTAATCAATAAGTAATTTCAAAGTATGATATATTCATATGTTTCGTCAATGTACAATGTATATTTGTAGTTCTTTTATACAATATGATGGTTTATATTTGTAGCGATAAAAGAATAATTTTGGCAAGTAATTATGGTCGTTAACGCTAAAATATGGTAATGATAATAAAAGTACAATTTCTATGATTGGATAAAAGTTGCCTAATTATAAATATTTAAATAGGTTAATTATACAGATAAGATTTCAATGATTTTCAAATATGTTATCAAGTTTAAAATTATCAATATTTATATGTATTCTGAGATGAAATGCTGCTGAGAGACAGGAGCGTTATTAATAAAATATATTGATTAATGAAATATGTATCGCAAAGATAAAAAACATGGATGCGTTTTGTTTTAGGAAAAGAAATTTTGTAAACAAAATTACTTCATTGACAGAGAAACTTAGTGATGAGACAGTTTTTAATGGGTTAATACATAATAAATATTCATGTAATACAACAAAAAATTTTGATACAATGAATGATATATATACTTTCGTGGGAAAAAATTCAAATAATAATGTACATTATAAGATGCAAAAACATGACATTAGAAGACACATAGGCACATTTGAAAAAGATAGTAAGGATAAAGGAAGGAGAGTTGATAATCAAAAAGGTGATATAAATATGATTGATAGCAGTAGCATAAGGAATAAACTAAAACAAGTTCAAGATAATATGAGAAAATGCAAAAAAAGTGAAAAAGTAAGACTTAATAAAAAAGAACATAAGTATAGTAAAATAAAATATTATTCTCGTGATTTAAATTCATTCATACCCATTGCTTTGCAGCGAAGTAAACAGGAAAATAAAAAGACGCAGAAGACTGTTCAAAATTTTAAGCCTTATATTATAGGAAAAGTAGGAGAGCTAAAAGATAAACTTTTAGAATATCAGTTCCACATAATTAAGATACAATCAAACTATACTACAGAAGATATAGTAACATTGGAGGATGCTAATCATACAGTATTCATTTTCAATAGTATTATGAGCAAATTAAAAGAGGAACTATCTCAACTACAAGAAGAATTAAAAGATTCTTATATTGAGTGGATTAGAATCATTAATAGTTGTAATCGTATTGTTTCAAATGAACAGGATAAATGGGCTATTAATAGTAATGATGTGGAAATAGTAGGAAGTGAAACAACTTCACAAAGTAGCAGTTGCAATGAAATATTTTCAACAAATGCTTATAAAAAACAATCATCAAACATAAATAAAAGAGCAGAGAAGAACATTTGGGAGAGAAATAATAATACTATACTTCAGCAGAATATTAGACAAGATAAGAATAATGAAATATCATCAAACACAATGGATACTAACATCATAAATACAAAGCAGACCTCAAATCAAACTGGTAACAACAATGATATTTTACAAAGTGGACAAAATCCATCATCCATGTTCGATAAATTAAAAAATACTAACACAACTGTAACATATTCTACAGTGGGAAAGAAAAGTACAAATTACACACTAAATAAAAATTTATCATGTCAAAATATCACAGATACATTGAAGCAGTTAGGTGATCATGAACGAGTTTCAGTTCAAAATGGGCCAATAACAAGGAAAAGACGGTTAATAGATTATGACAGTGATATAAGTAATAAGCATGGCATAGTGTCTTTGTATAGTTCAAGAAACATGTGTACACAAGACATTAAACAGGTAGATGTAAATGAAGACATATATTCTGAAGACTCTGAAAGTTTAATTTTTGAACCTATTCCATTCAATTATTCAGAAGTTCTAACACCAAGACCTGATTTTAATATACATTTAAAAGCTAAAAGTAACCATGATTCTCAAATTGTATTGAAAAAACCTGTTGCTCTTTCAAACACAAACAATTCAAATGGAAAGTATTGGATAAAATCCACTCAACATAAAATCTTTAATTCAAACGGAAGTTCAGTAAATCAGATTGAATCTAATATGGATAAAAAGTTACAAATGATATGCCAAGTGGTATTACATAAATACATACAGTAATTAAGTTAATATTGATAATTGCGATTTTTTGATATTGATAATTACGATTTACGTGTCTCTTAACTCCTCAAGTGGAGAAAAAATTCTTGTAAGTCATTCGTACAGTAAAAGTATAAAATGTTCTTACTGTTTACTGGCGGATATATAGGTTGGGCCCAATGAACAATTAACCAAAGCCGATCTCCGTTTTACCCGTTTAGGGGATCAATTAGTACTGTTGAAGCATAGCTGCTATGATAATTTGTGTTAAGAAATTATCCATATTTACCTTTGGTTTTTTATTTTGTAATTTATATAAAGCTCACATAAAAATGAATATTATATATTATTATTATATAAGTTTATGAATATTATATAAGTAGAAGTTTATTTTATATATTAATGAACAAATATTTTTTTATATGGCTTATTTTGTGTAATTTGATTTACGTAATAAATTTATGTTACTATACAAATGTATTATTTATGAAGAACCTAATACTTTAATTTTATCTTCGTGAGTAGTTCAAGATCATTGTTTAGGATCTGTCAATCTAAATCTGTAAGATCATCAGATTTCGAAATTTTCGAATTCCAAAGTTTTCACACATACATACATTATTCTGTTTTTATTATATTTTCTTTCGAGCAATTATTCTGAAATTTTGTACATATCATTCTCTTCCCAAGTGTCACAATATAGGCAAGTAAGACTAACAAAAATATCGTAGGTAAAAAAGTAAAGACCACCCTACTGATCGCCATAACAGTCAACGTATTAATAATATACATTTATATCATACGTACCTGTACAACACGACAGTTAAATCTGGCGCTACATTCGACGTAGCCGCATCGCCAGTGCTTCCGAACGAGATTAACGATGTCCCTGTAGCGAGTTCCGGAAGCAGCCGCAGGCGACAATTCGTCTTGCTTGTTCCCGACTACCAATAACGGTATGCCCCTCATATCCCGTGCTTCGTAGATTTGTTCTCGTAACGTCCTAATATACTGTCATGTCATAAATGAAAGTGTTTTAATATAGATATATAAGTAATATCTATCATATTTTATAGTATCGCATACATATTATTAGGCTTTGAGTTTTTATACATTTATGGGAAATGTAAAATTGCAAAGACGCATAAAATGCACGTAACACGTAAAAATATGTAAAATATGTACAGTACAATACTAGTTAAGATATTTAATAATTGAAACAAACCTCTGTCTAAATTTTATCTTTCTACTTGCGTTTATAAAAATATAAATTTGCATAAATATCCGCAGTCTATATATCGATACAATTTGGTAACGTTACAGTAGTCATAAAAGTATCGTAATATACAGCGTGTTAATAAATATCCGAGATACCTGAAATGTCTGAGATCTTTTATAGATTCAGTACTAGACGTTGAAACAAACGCGAAACTTGTTATGCAAAAATATGATTCCGAGTTACAGACAACTTAATTGTGGACGAAATATCCCTGTACATAGGTTAGGAGGGCTCTGATGCATAATAATTTACTAATAATAGTAATGATTTAACCACCACGTAGTCTAATTATTGAGTTTTAAAAACGAAAGAATCGAACTTTTTTGCATAATTTTCGCGGAAATCAAGCAAATCAATCGAAACTAGACGATGTTTTGCATTTAGAGCGTACATGAAAAATATAATTTAAAACACCAGGTGCAGAAGATTCAAGCATTATTATACGTAAATCTTGATTTGTGTATTCAACTGGACAACCCTACTCAGAATATCGCGAAATTTCATTCGAAAAACTGATAAAACTCTATTTCTCGTACTATCGATATTCGTAACCATATAAAGTCGATTTAGATCTGTTCAGTAACATTTCTTCCATTTCTTTCTGTTTCTAGTCATTTTCAACCTGGTAATGTTCCTTAACTGATAACAAATTCCCTAAGTCAAGCTTTTTGACTCGGTAAATTCATTAAAATGCTAACCGCAATAATAAATTAAAAGAATATCGTAACGAGAAACTTCGATAGTTCTTTTTTTTCAAGTTTTTGCATATTTTTCATCTCGCTGTAGAGAGAGTATAAAGAAGAACGATAATCGCAACAAAGATCGAATAAGGAAAGTTTCCACCCCTCTGTTAAGCATAAAGAAAGGTCTCTAATGAAATGGGGGTGTCTGGAGGCAATTGGGGTGAAAAAAATGTTTTTAAAAACATTCTCAGGGATAAACACGTTTATTCGAAGCTTTTACGAAGTAGCTTTGTACTAAATGTAATAAATCGTTGATAATATATTGATATAAAAAGAACGACTTTATCCTTTATTAGAGCTACCGTAGAATATTACGACACGATAAAATTTATTTTTGGAAGTTAATATAATAAAGAGGATATCTTAGGATTTATAAGTGTCGAGCAGTCGCACTATGGAACAACTTTTATTTAATAAGTTTATACGTACACAGCTTGTCTGTTTATCAAGCTATAGATAGCATAGAAAAGAATTTTCCGTATTGATTGACAGACTATAGCAATTACTTCCAATAATAATATTTCGATTAATAATAACGAGAAGATACTGTTTATAAATATTGCTTTTGATCATTAGTCAACCATTAATTCATATATTTTTAGTAATAATCAGGTCTTGTTGATAAAAATCTACCAGAATGTCCACGGTAATTGCTACTTGACTTTGTTTCCAAAATATTTATAAAAATATTTTTGCTACTTTTTATCTTAGTGTGAGTTAGTTTTGGCTTAGCTTTATCTACGGACATGATATTATACGTGTATTCATGGTTCTCGCGTAGCTTAATTAATTGCAAGTCTCTTTCCTTTTGTTTTGTTTCTTATCTTCCTGTGTTTAGAAGTTGAAGCGTGAGGCGTATGAACGAACGAATCGCGGTACGAACACATCTAACGTACGTACTAGAAAAAGCTGTTTACAACGTTAACTTGAACGACGTATTTGAAAATCATAGAAATCGGCAAGGTGTACGGAAGTCATCTTATAAATGCAGGCTTAGTAGTGGCCCAATGGCTCGCTTTTTATAATCATTACAATATATGTATTTGCGTATTTATATACGTACCTGAAACGTGTCCTGATTACTGAGATCGAACACGAGAACGTAAGCGTTCGCACTTCGTAGTCCGTAATAACGGAAGTCCGTCCATTCGAGGTGCGAGCTGACCGGAAAATACGGGATCATCGGTAGATCTGTGATTTTTAGTTCGTACAATCGATCGGCGAGTACCACGCTCGGATAGAAAGTCTCTCTGCGCTCGGTCGGTTTGTATTCCTCGCAGAATTCGCTCCACACGAATTGCTGCAACCATAAACGAGTACTAACACTGGTGTCGGTTTACGATTTAGATCGTCGTTCTCGTTAACGGGAATAAATGGTGAGAACCCTGGAACTTCATGGGGAACTCGAAAGCTATCAACTGGTTTGAAGTGCTGTACGCAATCGACGATTCGTTCGACTTATCAAAGAGTAGATTTAGATTTGCCCCGAGTGAGAGAGAGAGAGAGAGATGGTATTTTATATGGGTTTAAATTAATTTCGTTATTGACTGTAACAGTAGCTATGTTGATTTTTAAATATCTAGAGATTAACTAATTCTAGAAATTTATAAATAAATATTGAAGAGATTTAAAAAGTTAATAATGATATTATACTTAAATATTCTTAGTGATTTCATGCGATTTAAACGATGTCTTAATTGAGGTAATTTTTTAAAAATAATTTCCATTTACATTTTTCATCTGTTGGAATGCGATGATGAGGTAAAGTACCCACGATCTACTGCTGTATAAATTATAATTAAAATAAAATACAGTGACTAATGTACAGTGACTCACACTGAAAGTATCATATTTGGACATTTACTACAACAAATTTTTATTACTATGGGTATATTATCTACGTTATACAAAAGTTTTCGAACTTTATTAGAACTATAATGAAGAATATAGCTAAAAATCACACTAATATAGCGCTATTCTGCTAGTTTAAATTAAGCTTTTGCATTGATACAAGAAGGGCAATATCACTAAAAATTTATCTCGACTATTTTTATATATTCATTCATTTTTGTAAGAATTTTTACAATGTAATCTATAAATACATGTAGAATATACAGTAAACTAGATGATTTTTGCACCTGTATTTTAAAGGGAGAAGAAATATATAGAATTACAAGTAATTTCATTGCAAGAAGATGAAAATTTATGGGAAGATACGTATTGTAAGGTAATCGCTCGGAATGATAGGCGGCTATAAAATTAAATGAACAATTTAAGATAAAGGAAGCAAATAAAATTTACTGCTACCTGGATGAGAACCTCTGATTTAAGGGAGTATTGCTTCATGGAAATTGCAAAACGATTTATCGAATGGACTATGCTATTGTGTTGGGTTATATTGGATAGTAGAAAAATGTATAAGGTAAAGTATGAAATCTATGGGAGTCCGATAGGATAAAGTGTCCAAGGCTTGGAATTTCTATATGTACTTTCGAAATACAATATTGTCGCGTGTGTGTAGTGTGTAGTGTATATGCCTTGTTATATAGTATAGCTTGCCTGTTGCATCGCTATACTTGTCGATATATCACGAGAATGGTACATGAAGAAGGATTCTATATATTTACACATACCACTTGTCAACTTATCTCACTTGTTGAATTTTTAATAACGTCATGCTAGTATCGATAAATTTTTCAAATGCAAATACAATTATCTAAAATAATCATAGAATCAAATATATGATATTTTGTAGCATAGTATACGATATTTTTTGAATAGCGAATATATTATAAAATAAATTAGAAAACGTATTAAGCATTTACAGCTTTATTTTGCTTATGCGATTGAATGCATGCAGTTAAAAAGTATAGTTAAAAAGATATTCATTCGTTTATAATTAAAGATGATAAAGAAAGAAAAAGAGAGATGTTTTTATTATCTATGAAGTTTTAACAAATTTGCGTCACTCGAACCACACACGAGATTCGAATAGTAATCGCATATTAAAAAAAGAACTATAAAAATTAAGAGAAACAACTTTATCGTATTTTTATTGCTTCTGTATTTAAATAAATAATATTCTTAAAATCGAGAAACGAAAAGAATCTTATTTAGAGGAGGAAAATTTATATATGGAACTGCAATTTAATAAAAAATCTTGTATTTGACACATTTCCCGATGCTATATTCCGTCTCCCCTTTTCAACGACTTTCAATTTCCTCAAGAGGCGACAGGTAACCGGAAAATGGCCTCGGAAATGAGCGGAAGTCATTCGCATCTTGTAAAGCGATGTTCGTCACAGTTGAATCGAAAAGCTGAACCTCTTGCTAGCTTTATCGACTGCACAAATGTCGATATTATGCACATGTGGTAAGCTTGTATTTTTCCTTCTCGATTTTTCAATATTCACTGGAAAATATTATAGCTTCTTAGTCGTACTTTTTCAATAACACTCAAATTGCATAAAAATAAATCGATATCAGTTTCTGGAAAAATTAACGATCTATTTATTATTGAGCTCATTTATCTAATTCCAAATTAATTTAAAAAATTAAATATAGATCTCAGAATGAAAATATTATGAATTTTTAGCTAATAATTTAATCGAGTAACTTAATTTATTATTTTTTCATATTCTTTGTAATTAGTGATCCTATCGTGTTTATTTAAATCCTATTATTTCCATACAGATTTCACTACAAAATCAATTTTATTATTTTCTTAAATAAACTCATACATTTTTTATTTTCTCTGTCAATTTTCATGGTATAATTTCTTATGTTACATAAAATTCTATCAACTATTATATTCGTCTGGAGGATTCATAAAAAATGTAGTCACGCGTGACTTCTTTCAGTCCCCAGTGAGCTTTTACGAACATCGATCGTGGTCTTTAACAGGTTAAAGCGTTAACAGGTCTCGCTTTTCCACTTTCTTATTTTCACGACCTTCCCTCGAGTAGTATGTGTAAATTTTATTCTTCGCAGTTTCGACACCTTAAATTTCCCTATGTATCCATAAAACGAAAGGAAATATTAAATTTCATCGTAATTCTATCGAAAGATGAATAATAACAGAAATTATACTACTCTGCCTTTTCCTGATATTTTCAATTTATTTAACTTGTTATTATTACTTAATCTGTTTAATAAAAGATTACCAAACAAAAGTTAGAAAATCGCTAGCGAAGTTCTAGATAATAATAATAGTAAATTTTTGGTATTTTTTGTATCAATGGATTTTGGTATTAAATCTTCACACGCTAAAATGTATCTTGACGAAATAATGCTCTCTTGAAAAATAAGGATCTACTGTATAAAACAAATCGAATAATTTCAATGCAAGAAAACACGGAGGGAAAGGAGAAGAAAGAACCGGATAAAATAATGAAAGAAAAGGGTTCGTGCTGCCTTAGTATCGCTCGTTATAACTTTCATTCCAGTCGACGATACTAACGTTTTATTAACGAGCAGGGTGTGTTTGTTAAATCGGGTTGCCATGATAAATATCTCGCGGAAGTGCAACATTCGTCGGCGCAGTTGCGTTTAATTACGCGATAGCCGTGTTACGTGCCCGCGGCATTAATTTACGCTTCGTACTTAGTTCTTCATCACGTTCAAGATCCTTCAATTGTTTCGTACGATACGCGAAATTGCCGGAAGAGACAGAGACTGCGGAAACCAAGGTGCATCACGATAACAAGGTTTATTTTGACAATTTCTTGTTACAACAAGGGAAAGTATAAACGAGCAAATATGTGTCGTGTATTCATAAATTAGTGTCTAATTAGCAAAGGTGCAATTGTTTGGAGACGTGCATAGGATGTATTAAGAAATTATCCCCTTCAACCAGTTGCGATAGAATTTACGACAAAGGTCATGCTGAACATTTCTTTGCTTTCGGTATGTTTACAGATGTGGAAGTTACTTGTTGAAGTTACTTTTCCTTGTCGATAAAAAGCTTTTGCTTGATGGAACAGAATTCTAAAATTTGATGTGCAGAAAATACCGTATTTAAAAATTCATTGATTTTCCATAAGAAATTTTGAATGGGATGTTAAAATATTGTGAATAATAATTTGATACGATTCGAAGTTTGTTTGTAAATGTAATTTTATATTTTAATTGCAGTTATTTAAATTTGACCTGTATCACACTGCTGCTAATCGAGTATTTTTGAGACGAACAGTAAATGCAAACGAAAAACTTGATGTACATATTTTACTATTTTTGTTAAACTGTATCTTTTTTCTTTTTCAAATAATAAAAGTCTTCATCGCATAGCAAAAGCTTTAATCAGGTGAAAGATATAGTCATGTTTGGTCGCGTTATTTTTAGCTAGTTTAGTTCGTGTTTCTAAGATAAATATTAATAACATAGTAGCTTTCATCGTGGAATTAACGTTTTATTGTGTCGAAATCCCAGCATTCTCATCATTACGCTTCATGATATTACAATAAATAAATAACGTATTCAAAAGAATGAAAAGCTGATAGCACTTGCTTCAATAATAGTTAACAATTTCTAGTTTTATTCATATATTTCAAATGTATAGTTCGGACGTCAAGTCAGACATAGTATTAAAATTCGAATATTTTAAGTATTGTGATATTACTTATACTTACTTTAACAAACTAAAATCGCTATTGGATTAAGCAACTTTTATTCGAAAATCAGTGTATCTCTGTCATTATACAGCGCGAAAGATTTCACCTTTGATTACAACAATATCGGAAAATTTGCAAAATTAATATTTAATGTAAAAAATTATCATTGAAAAATTACAAATAATTATTACTAACTATCTCTGAAAGAATCTCTATTAACACGTGTAGTGATGATAGATATCGATTCGATTCAACGAAATCAGTGCTCACCCTAATTATGCTGGACTTTCCCACCCCAGGTGCACCGAGAAACACAACTTTGACACGATCCAGAGTGTCTGCAGGGCTTTCTTCCTCTTTCGATCCACTTTCGGCGTTTTCACAAGTTATTGTATCGCCTCCTCTCCTTTCCAAGTAGTCCAGATCGAGCTCTATGAACCATTTACACAATTTATGTCTTAAACATCTAAGGCACGAAATTTTAGTCATCTATAACAGATATTCTGCAGAGTTAACAATAATAAGTATTAACATTATCATTACTCTTCAATGTCTATCTTCATATCTTCGTTCCGTGTTTATACTTCGACTGAAATACTTTTCGTTCGTTAGGAACATATTCATTCCTCCACGCTTGTTATTTCCTTTCTCGTTATCGCAATAAACGTATTTGTCAAATCCAGGTCTTCCACTTTACAGATCACGGATTTGTAAAGTTGTAAAAACTTTACGACAAAGAGTATGATAATTCGATAAAGGTGAATACAAATGGCCCGATATTTTTTCGCTGATATCGAAGACGCCTCTGGATTATTTTTCAACCACCTTGGAACTTTTTCGAGAATATTTATTATTCATGAACGAGTCGAATATTTTTACGTGTGACGTACTAGGCTTCCCTCGGCCTTTTTGCGTCGTATATGAAGCCACGTTTAATCGGTGATAGGAATATTAGAGTTGTCTGGTGATTTATTTATTACCGACGACTCGAAAAATCAGAAATTTCATTAAATAACGTGGCTTTATATCGACATGTATATGTATGTATATATAATATATATGTCGGAGATGAAAAAACATCGGGGCCTTTCTTTTGGAATATTTTGGAAGATCCCCAATACTTTAGTCTAGACTTTTTATCATAGCTGTATTTAAATAATAAAACTTAGAAGCACTTGTTCATGATTTAATCCGATTATGTTTGTTCGAGATTTATGACAATAGACTTGGGATCCAAGTGACACACCTGGTCGCTAAACGTAGCCACGGTCACGGGATGGACGTTTTTACCTAACAGAGGTTTGGAATAGTTGTATAGCTCTGCTTAAAAATATAGTTGTAGCGGCACACGTGTTTGTCACGTAAAATAAAAAAAGGAAATCTCGGATGAAAAGAAAAATAAAGTATACAAAAATAAAAAGAGAATTTATTTTTGAACACTTGGTTTACTCTAATTACGATTTGGTTCTGAACTCCAGCCGTGACTTTCCAAGACTGAAGATCTTACAATTTGACTTCTGATTGGATCTGTTTCTTTTTTCTTTGTCATCCCTCAATATCTCCACTATCCGCGCGTTTGTTAGACGTCCGCGACCGATGCCACGTACGCCTTCTTCCAGAACATTCGGCGGAAGGACCTTTGGGATATCGATGGCTCATTAAGCACTTCGGCGACATACATTATCGTCGAATGCCGCCACATCTTTATCTCCATCATCAGTCCATCGGATTTGAAGTGTGCCGATCGTGACATGTTCGAGGACAAATCAAGCCACGTGTGGTTTTGCCTTGGAGTATCAATATCGTAGGACACACACATATTGTATTAATAATCAAACTCCGGGCAGAAACAATGTCGCTGCTTCGTGGAACCGTCTAACAATTGCAATTTTATCGGTACCCCTGGACCAATATAATATAAACAAACGCGATCGTAAGGAGAGGAGAGTTTTCATCAGTCTCATTGTCGTGCGGTCTCATCAGCGAGTTACACGCACCGTCTTTACGATCAGTGAATACTCTACGTTTTAACAAAGAGGTAGTTGAGTTCTACTTGTACTGTGGACAAGTAAGTTGAGTTCGACTTAGACTTTGGAAGAAAGCGCATTTGCTATTCCGTTGACCGTGGATTTGTTATTGAACCTAAGATCATTGTCATTAGCATCTCGAGTATCTAATCACCACGGTTACTTGTCAAATTTTGTAATAATCATATTTGTACTAGTAAATATTTTCTCTATTGCATAACAACAATGTCTAATCCAAATGAAGATTCGTTACACACCCTAATGAGAACTCGACATATATATATGTACAATATTTTTCTTTAACATTGAAATTATTATAACTGAATTTTCGTTTACACGTAAGGAAAAGATCGTGTAATTGTTACATTAAATTAATGCTTTATGAAATGATCGATTTTTCAGGTGAATTATTTTCAACGATATCTGTTAAAATATTGTTGGTAACATTTTCCGACTTTTCTCCGGATTCGTTTTCCAATGAAAAATTACCAATTTTGAATTTCATAAATCAACGTTGAACTTTCGTAATATTTGTATAAACTTTGGCAAACGTGAAATTTATGTTTTCAGTCACTTGTCCAATGGATATTTCGATTATTTGACGAATAATGACATACCAATATTTTTTTAATAATCTCTTTACGCAGAAATTTATTAAATTTTGTTAACGCCAGAGAGAGATAATTATTTGTTATTTTTGTAAGAAAAACAATGCTGAAATACGTATGACATGGAGCGTTAATTATTACTATTCATAAAAGTATAACAATATTCATTGTATCTTTCGTAATTATGTTTGAATTAAAGAAATATTTCATCTTAAAAGCTATATTGTTAAATCTTGAAAGCTAGGTCTTTTCAAAAGAATTATCGTTGCATTCGAATTTCTATTATTCATTTATTATGATGTTCGAACGTGATGTTGCCTGGACAACCTATTATACAAACGCTTTCTGTCGTGCAACGTTCCATTGTGCCCTTTTGAATTAAGATCATTATACAGAGCTTTGATTATAGCAGTACTATAATATTAATGGCGTAGCGCGGCTCGTATGCATGGAATTTGGTCCAAATCTAACAACGCAACGTAATCGCCCATGGAGCTTCGTAATATGTAGTTAGAAATTAACAGGAAAGCGTCAATAAATTGTGGAACCGAGCTCTAGGGCAATTAAACCGCTTCAAGCGGTTTTCATTTTTAATTTCATCCATTTAAAATGTTATTTGCTACCTTTGTTTACGAGAAACAAATTCGTTGTTACCTTCTGTGTATTAATTAGAGATTGATATTTACCAGATAAACGTGAGGTATAAAATAATTGCAAACACTAAAGTTAATGTTAAAAATAGGGAGTTATGATAAAGAATAAAGATGGGAATAGGGGAAGATAATATGAATAGATTGATAATTTTAGGTTACGTTAAAAACAGTATTAAATATATATATTATATATTAATATATGTAATATATGTAATATATATATCGTAATCATTTGACAGTTTATGACAATGATGAAAATAACAATTTATTTTAATTTTCTTAAATAACACGACACTTTTTAGTGGTTAGCGTTATGTAAAAAAATAAAGATAGACACATAAAGACAGAACATTTAACTTCAGTAATAAAGCTAGAAAGTTTTGGAATTTATTAAAAAACGGGAAGAGGCAAGAACTTGCATAATTTAGCCAGCAAAAGATACGAAGATCGCTTTTACTTTTTATTTCTATCATTAAATTCGTATCTCATTTTCCAAGTCTTTTTTGTTAACAGTTATAAAAATTTGAAACAAAATATCATTTAATCAGAAAATTCTCACCTATGAATAATACTTTTGATGGAACGTGCGAGTAAAGTCTTTTTCATGATATTTTAAATCAAATTTGACATTTAACAAATTAAATTTTTGGATATTAAAAGAATATAAATGAAAATGTTATTTTCAGTGACCGTCAGAAATTGTTTTTCTCGCAAAAATACAACAGAGAGATTTTGTGATTATTTTTAAACTTTTTGCACCCTCGAAACGAACGCAAGCTACGTTAATATCGAAATAATTATATTTTTGTCGCTGTCGACCCATTATCTACTGTTCCATGATAATCTGCATAAGTGATGCGATGAAATTCCATTATCGTTACGGAAGTTTCTTCGTAGCAATAAGTTTCGGTTTTAAAGGAAACAAGGGAGTCGGGAATATCTTCATCGTGTAACTTTTTCAAGTAATTGGCGGTCATCCCAAACACATTTCTGCAAGGTACATCGATCGTCATGTGATCTCCCAACAATATCGTTTTCCATATTTAAGCTGTACATAATATCAATTTTTAAGTAAGCGCGTTTTTGTATTTTATATGTGTATATAATTTTCGTGACAACTATATTATACGAATAATTCGGGAGTGATTCGATGTTTATTGAAATTTTTGTAAATACCACAATCACGAATGTTTTATTTTTATTTGGGTTATTCCTAACTACAAAGCGCAAAATATCTTTTGTAAAATTGTAACACGAGATATAAATAATGAATGTTTACAAAAGATACAGGTGCATTCGTGTACATATTCTGTATGCCAATTAATACGATTTTATTTAATATACGAATTTTCTATGAAGATGCAAAATTTTATATTATTATTATATCGTGATTAAGATTAATTTCTCTCGTGTCTTTAAATATTTATTTCGCAAATATTAGATGTAACAAATAAAAGGAAAATAGATTTTATTAATTGTTATCTTCTCTCGAATTTAATTCTGCCACTCTATGTGATTTACAGGTGTGTCTAAATATAGACACCAATTTAAAGCCTCCGAAATTCGAGATAGATTGCCTCGAGAACTGATATACAGCACCCTTATACATCATAGCGAGTTGTTACACTACATGTATCATAAATCGTATAAATTTCAAAATAGAATAAAAATTACGTTTTCGCTCATTTCCTTTTTCACGATATTTCAAAACTGGTAAAATAAAAAATAATCGATTCTAACTTTTTTCTATAAATTTTATGTGGTATATACATCGAAATTCGAAAAATGAATTTCTAAAAATTTTACGCGATATCTTCATTATTTTTTCAAGTTTGCATCGTTTAAATATCCTCAAACCAAGGATTATTTTCTCTTATCGATCGTTTTTATTATATCTTCCTTTTCATAGAAGATATATCTGTAACTCGAGTCGTAATATTTTTTAAATTATATGAAACGATGCAAGTCAAATTTGCCACTGTTAAAATCATTTCAATGACAATTATTACAGTGGTCACACAAAGTCCCTTTTATTAGATGTCCAATAATATCGTTGTTTCCATGTGTAACAATGATAATTATATCTCACGGTATTGTTTTCACGTTTTGATGATAAATTCAGAAGGTTCTTTCGTCTGGGTCGCCGGGTAACCGACGTTCATGGAATTCGTTTTATTCTTTTGAAGAATATTCGATGAACCGAGCTCAAACAACCACGAGGACAACCAGAGATAACCAATCGAATGACAACCAGAGACAACCAACCGAATGACAGCCGTGCGTTTCGACATGGAAATACGTTTCTTCTTTTGACTTTAAGCGATTAGTTGGCGATGCAATTTTGTTTCAATTATTTTTATCGAAGCTTAAACGACGTGTAGCAGGATACAAGTAATTCTTTCTTCCTAACTTGGTCGATTTATTTGGATAATCATACGAAGCTCGTTCCTTTGCCACAAAGAAGTTCGATCGATCGAGGTTTTTCTTGCTCCCTTTTTATTATAGACGCGGAATATTTTTTACTATTAATGGCGGAATTTTATTTCAACTGCTGCATCTCTTTCAGCGATGTAACCGCACTACTGCATTTGGCAGGATTTTAATGAAAAAACTGACAGATTGTGGGAACCAAAGAAGATTCATATTTGCTATTCGAAATGCGATTCTTTGTGAATTTGCATTTGAACAAATGCAAAGGATATAAAACGCTTATTGTACTATGAGTATTTTCTTTTCTCTCTCTTGCTGTAGGTTCTTAATATTACAACGAATGCACGTAAATGATCTTAAATACCGATTTATCGAAGATATTTTCTTCAGATGTTTATTTGTCCATTTTGTAATCAATAAATTCCCATTCGTTCGTTCGATAATCTGATCGATCTTTTCCTTTTGTAAATACCGATTTGTTTGTATTCATCGCTTCTTCGCTTCTTCGTTTCTCGATTCTTCGCAAACGATAATCATCTTTAATCGTATTTTGAAAGTATTTTATGATCGCACGAAATTTCAAAACTTTTGATGATATTTCTCAAAAACATTTCGCTTTTGTGACATAAATGTTGCATAGTAAATTATCAAACGAACTTTCAATTTGACGTTGGTACCGATCACATCTGTTTCAAGGACTTTATAATTATAAGACAGTTAAATAGAAATTGATTTTTACAGTTGTCAGCGGGATAAAAGCTTTTAATTCGTTAAAATTTTTCAGCAACACGGCATTTTAATATCGCGGGAACACATTTGTTGCCTACGAACGCGCTATATATTAATCCATTTGTTTGATTAAAATCGAGGTTTTGACCTTTTTATCACCCAAATCTTTTCAATCCAACAAGCGAAATTACTTCGGCCGTGATACTCGAATAAAAACGGTATTTATTAGAGAAACAGGCGAATTGAATTTCGTAACATGGTTTTCTACGCTGAATCACAAAATTTTTCAAATCGCTAACTTATTTACACCCTTCTTCGGCACACACGTTTTCGAGATATGATTTTTCCACGAAAATTGAATTCTAAGCAAATCTCACATTCAAATGCAGATTATCAGCACTGTTCACATAGAGATATTCGAGTTTTACAGTCGAATGTTCATTTCTTTTATCGTTTATTGACTTTCAATGAAAAATTAAACACAAAAGTATTTAATCGAAGACATAATTCCCCGCTGTTGAAGAAATTGTAATTGTTTGCTTGAAAGAAGATCAAGAAATATTCATATTCCAAATAAATAAATTTCATCCTTAAGCAAAATTTACATTCCAACATAATTGGAAATGTGTACTTTCTACCAATATTTAACATAAAATAAACACAACCAAAAATGAACATTCGAACGAAAATCAAGAATCTCGTTAATATCGGAAATCTTGTCGTTTGATAGCAGTTCCTATTTATATTACTATTACGTCGTTCGTTAGTAATTACTTATATCATATTTATTTGTGTTACTATATTAAAAAAAATATGCGATAAATATTGATGAGAATTCGATATAAGAATAGTCGTATCAAAATATAAAATATAAAAGAAGTAAATTTAAATAAAAAGAAAACATAAAGAAAAATGAAATACAATGAACATTATTGAATAATTCTTAAATTCCACACGAAAACAACGCTTTGACAAACTAATATGAATTAAAGAGTACATTAACTTCGTATTTTAATCAGCGCTTAAAAAAACATTATCGCTAAGTTAAATCGCTAAATTAAATGGCTAAGAGATAACAGAAATTCTCACTAAAAAATACAACATGTGAACGGAAGGCAAATACTACACTTGAAAAGAAAATCGTGACAATTATCACGAAACAACCATAATTATCAACATTTTCCTAATCCAACAAACCGTAATTCGATGCAACAACACGAAGCAAAACTGTTGTTCACCAAGCAATTCAAGATTCAAATGAATACTGTACCACGTACTGTGTGAAAGCAAAAAATTTGAGGCGAGGAAGCAGCATAAAACCAGACGCGGTACTAGCAGCCAAGGATCACATGGAAAATACGATCAAATTGCTTACAGATGCTGAGCTGTACTACAAAATTTCATTTTAATGCGGAACAGTAGCAATTTTAACGGCCAAAGATCGCGAAGTCGAAAACGAAAACTCGAATGGAAATCACAATGCGCCTTAATTATCGCGATTCGCTAAAATCTACCCCTAAGTGATAAGTAAATAACACGATGCAAGTAACACAATGGGAAAGTGTTCACTCGAAGTGTTCATTCGGAAAACCAAGATCAACAAAAATCGATTGCAACTAAAATCACAGTTCGCGCCACAGGTTTGTTTTTCTTTTTTATTTTCCAGATTGATTACCCAATAGCCGCTTGTTCCCATAGAGTGTCGGCTTGGAGTGCGTGTCGTTCTCTCTCCTCGTACGGTCCATCGAGGTGAACGCGCGATTTCCACGGGTCGAGGCATGAACGCGAACTGTCGCACCTGCGAGGAGGAAGCCGCGTGCTGGGCCGAGCTTCGCGGTCGAAGCTCGCAACCCGACTGGCATCGGTGCTCCTGAGTACGACCAACTCCAAGGAGCGATCATCGACGCTGATTGACGCGTGTGCTCACCGCTCTCTGGCACCTTTCAGCTCGCCGAGATACCACGCGCTTATTGCCGTTCCATTAAAAACTCAAAAAAAGGCAAATTCTTCTCTCTTCACCTCTTTTTTCTTTTTATATTATCCGTTTATTCGGAATTTGTGATAAATCAGAATTTTTTCCGTAATATAGACTTTTAAAGAGGCAAATTCTTTCCCCCCTTTTCCTCGAATGTGGATTAATTAAAACTGAGGGTTTTAGGGCCAGAAGAGCGAAGAGAAGTAAATCGATTAGTTGCAACTGTTTTAATTCTTTACGTAGCTTAACGATAGTCTTTTACGTTACAGAAAATGATATCATAATTTTGTATATAGTATTTTTAAAACAGGTTCGAGACACAGACTGCTTTTATCGAACTGTTGGCAATTTTTATAAATATATTCACGTTTTATTTCTCTCATATGGGAAGTGGATAATTTTTATTTTTGTTGAAAAATCGATTGGCTGTTTCTTTTAGGGTTAGTCCATTGAGAACACTAAGTTCTTGCAGTTTCAGTAATGGACTAACGTGCAAATCAGCAATTGTGATCGTAATTTATGCGCGTTACATCATAGGGTTCTTCCATTAATTGCCTAGTACGCGCATAAACGCTACATTAAAGTAATTAATTCCAGATGTAATTAAACAAACGTATTGAACGCGTGTACGTAATTGACTAACCTGTAATTTTCCCTTTGCGTTAATTATGTCGTTGTTCATATTGTTGCTTTAAAGATTAGATAGCCATATGGATGATACCTAATATACCCAATCTCGTATCAATTTCAATCATCGCAGAAGAAGATATAAAAAAGGTATTGTTACGTTACTAAATGTATTAAAAAGATTTTTCGAAAATATATTCGATCAAATTTCAAAAGGTTATTTCATTAATAAAAGTCACTTTCCTTTTAAGCTTTTAAATATTAGATCCTTCTCATGTGAGATGTAATAAGCACTTTAGACATCGTAGTGAATTTAAAAGATAATAGCTGTATTACTGTATAAAGCAAGATTATTACGAGGATTAAGAAGAAGAATTCATGCTTTCCTATTTAAAAGCCAGACGTAATACATGAGATTTAAAGAAGTATAAGCTACTTAGTATCCCCGAAGAAAATAAGATTTAAATACCGACAATGGACCAATGCTGCACCAACGATTATAATAATCCATGTCTTTCTATATTATTATATCTACTTTTTGAAATTTACATAACTCCAATAATTACGATTTTATAGAGCTCGATACACACAACCTTTTTTAAGGGATTTGAAAGAAACGTATTAGAATCTGTGGGATTCGATAAGTATGTAAAATCCGAGACTCTTAGAACTTGATACCTTTATATTTGGATCAATAAGAGCCGAGACAAATACTACAGCAACTCGACGAAAGAATCGATAACAAAGAATTCGGAATCGTGACACTTGACAAGAAATATTTTTGGTCTCGCAGCTTCATCGCTGTGGCTATTTCTGTTGAAAAACAATCGTATAATAGAACTGTACGAGATATGTACTAAATGCAGTTATGCTAATAGCATTCTCCTCTGTGATCGTATATAATTTAAGTAAATATTATTTAAGTAAACATACATGAAATAATTTTGCTTATCTCTCTTCATTTACAAGCGGCTGTGTTTGACATTTTATCTTTTATATATAAATAAAATGAGACAAGCACGATATCTTTAAATTAACCTTTTTTGTTATATATAATATTTCGCATGTCAAGGCAGACGTGAAAATTGTCGTCACGATCATAGATGAATAATTGCACACGTTGAAGAAGCGAACTGGAATATTTTCGAACCTTTGGAACAGAGCACAGCGTATTAATAAGAACGCGATTAAAATTCGAAGAACCGCAAGTACGTGAAGATGGTCATTTTCACTATGAGATTATGCAGTTTTCTTCGAATCACACAATCATCTGGAACTGTCAATCTCCTTTTAGAGCATATTTTAGACTGACCTAGGATCTAGAAGATTTCTCACCCTAACTCAAAAGTTGTATTATTGTTCGCAGTTGAAATGTAGGCCTGATTGGTTTATAACGTAGAAGAACCATCTTCTGTTGACAGGATCTTAAAAATAGAACACGTTTATTTTTATTGACCGCAATGTTCGTGTCTACAAATCTGTCATGTAGATTTACGGATCGAAGGAGGAGAAAGCAGAGCACGTTTCTTGTTCCTGCGTCTAGCCATCTTTCCAGCCACGAACAGTACTCGCCTCAACACAGCCCCAAATTCTAAAGTTTCATCGTGCTGGCCCCGAGGCTATAGTAGCCGCCTCGGATTAGTTTTCGATCCTGAAAATTCAACTATCTACTGTAACTCTTAAACCACGAGATTTACGTCTGAGTATTAGAAAGATGAGGTGTTAGGATACTTCGACGTATTTTGATTTGGAAATTTGATTCCAGCTGTATGGATCCAAGAGAAGAACGATGTTAGACACAAAATGAATTGTCTTGTGAAACGTCTTGTAAAACGCACAGGATACATAAGATGTGATCCATCAAATGACAGATTTGAGGAAGCCTATTACAGCTATCGTAATTGTAACCGAGTCGTTCATGGGCCAAAGATTACTTCACTTTTACTCCACTTCTTGAAATTTGTGATATTGTAACGTCAAAGCACTTGGCTATTTATGCTATATAATTTCATCAATTTTCCATATTTTCTGTTTTGTGCAGTTAACCCGTTTGTTAACCGTTTGAGTCTCGAGCAGCGCGATCGCACTGTTTAGATTTTGTATCGAAAAGTCCCAGTACATTTAAACGCTACAGACGACTGACGGTATTTTGTATTTCATTGTTATCTTCTCAATAATTTTTATTGAACAAAACTCGAAATATTTAGAAACTGATAGTACGGATATATAATAATATAGATGTATGTCATAAAAATAACAAATATGACGAGCGCTATTTCGCCGCTTGTTTTTCTTCGCAATCGATTTAGGACATTGTGCTGTTCGGGATTTTTCGACCCTGTTTTTTCAGAGACCCCTGGCACTCAAACGGTTAAATAAGCGTCTGAACTGTCTAAAGTCACCTAATTACCTAAGGTAACTATTTGAAGATTGTAACTACCCAAAGTCATCTAAAGTTTGACCAGTTACTAATGACTTCCGTGTTTCAGGAATGCGAAACGAGTCTGAGGCGAGCTCGATGACTCTAGAATTAGGATAATTTGATTTCAAGACCCTCGTCTTACGATCAGAATCGGGGCGGTTTGAAGCTACTCTCATGAATTCAGCGTCACGCGAGAAGATTCCAAATAGACCGAGGTAGTGCTCATGTTTGTTCATGTATCACAATATCAAGATATATCGCGACTGGTTTCGAGACATCGATGTTACGAATGCTATTTGTTAACTGTTCTCCGGTGATTTGCAGAATTCTCTGCTACTGTAGAATGCATTTCGTTCTCCGAAAGACAGTTTGTATGATCAAGTTTTATATTGCGCGTGTATTTCAAAAGTGCCACAACTCTGTTCAACGTTTCAGTCCTGTTAGAAGAACATCAAAATCGTCAAAGGAGTATTTCAAGGGTTAAGAATGAACGTAATTATAAGAATAATATTTGATGGTTCTTACTTAGACTGTATTCTTCTTGTCAACATTATATTTTATAAGATAAATAATTTTTATTTATCTTATAAAATATAATGCAAGTCTAAAAATATTTTCCCGTTTTTCCTGAAAAATTCGTTTGTACTGTACCAGTTCTGAAATACATATACGACACGCTACACATTTAAGTACTGTCTGTGCTCGATTTTGTGAGTATCTTTAGTTATTCTTAAGCGTTACTTGCTTATTTTTATACTTGCTATACTTTTCAAGCGTCGCTTGCGGATTTCTTCTATAAAAGCTGCATTCACGATTTCGCAATAATGTTCCATAATTTTTTGAACTTGATATGATTTTAGATCATTACAGTCGGACCCTGCATGAAACTCTGATAGCTATAATAGAGCTTGTCATGATATGTTTCATGTATCGTATCAATGTGTTTCGTATCATATTTCATATATTTATCGCGATTCATTCTGTGCCTAATGAACCTAACACACAATTTATGTCGCGCTTATTTATTTTTACTACATTATAGATTGCCCCCCCCCCCCCTATATAATTAAATTAAATTAAGTTAGTCGTTTTAGTCGAATGTTTCATATTTCATGTTATTGCTTTCGTAGTCTGGTGACTAAACATTTTGGTTGCAAATATGCATTAAGCTTTGAATCTGAAGTATTATGTTTCTGTTATTGGATTCTAATCCATTTCGATAATACAGATATTAAAATAGATAGCAAAGTTTTGATATTTTATACCAAAGAATACTGTAATTTTGGTATTAAATTTTCAAAGTCTTTACTACTTGTTTGATATGATATCAGTTTTATTAATATGCAATTCTAAGGTTGTTGAGCGTGATCGATAATTGTTGACTCAATTCCGTTGACGGAACACTCAACCTTGGAACGTTAAATTAACAATTTACAGGGTTGAAAGTAACTAACAAAAGAAAAGGGACGCGAAGTGTTATTGAATTTGCTTTGTCTCTTGTATTCAGAATATCTAATTACCAACTACGAGAGATTTGATATTGTGTACAAAGAGCGAAGATTTATTTCAGAGAATAAAGAGATACATTCAAAATAGATAAAACGCTAAAACGTGCAGACTAAACTAAATAATATTACGTTATTTCTTCTATTTGCCATTATTCAGTAATAAATATGAGTAAATACAATTTTTTCGATCAATTAAATTAATTATTGTTTTAAAGAGATCTTTTGCTATTTACACATTCTTAAAAATTTCTACGCGCGTTCGAAAGAAAGTATTTAGCAATGTTTGAACGATTTAACACGTATCGAAGTCTAAATTAATCGTATTTGCAGCGTAACGTGACAATACTTACGACATTGTTTTTGCGGCGGGGGGGGGCGGCGCCTCCCCCCCCCCCCCCCCTTTTTTTTTTTTCTTTTTTTGTTCTTTTTTC